>NC_044507.1:20644543-20784543 GCF_902362185.1 Chanos chanos | reverse complement strand
TCAGTGATGGCAAATCACTTGTGTTGAGCGATTCAACATTCCCCTCGCTCTTGAGGACTACGAGAGACAAACGCTGGAACATTCTAGAGACAAGGAGCGTTGAGCTACATTTCGAGCATCTGCAAGAACTGAAGAAAGGAGCGCAAATATTTCTCTATGCTACAACAGGGTCAACAGCTGAGACGCCAACAAACCAACTCAACTATTTAGACTAATCTTCAAAAGAAAATGTATTTATAAGACATTTGAGTTGCGTAATGCTGAGTTCTGTAAAACTGCATTCCAGCACTGAGACTTGACTCTTACCCTTGAGCAAGAGAAACTGCCAGTCTACATCCCTCTTCATATCAAATAAGATATTCCACTCACAAAACCTGGCCCTATGCAGATGAAAACAACCAGAAAAAAAGAAGACTGAATATAATTTGTCAGAAAAGCCTATCGATGCATTTTTTTCTACCTCACATGACAGTGTATTACAAAGCCCTCACGTCAGTGCAGGTAGATAAAAGCTCTTCTCGGAGATTGGGTGATGAGAGAGCAGGGAAGTGACAGAGGAGAAGGAGAGAGGAAGGACATGTAGATTGGGATTATATTACCTGCATCTCAGAGACAGCCATCTTTATTTAGCCACTCTGTAACATCACTGACTTACATGGTGGAGAAAACAGTGAGCATAGCTGGGCACTGAGCTCCTCATACACATAATAACAGTTTATATTCCACCAAAACCCCTCAAACACACAATAACAGTCTCTATTCCACCAAAACTCCTCAAACACACAATAACAGTCTCTATTCTACCAAAACCCCTCAAACACACAATAACAGTCTCTATTCCACCAAAACCCCTCAAACACACAATAACAGTCTCTATTCTACCAAAACCCCCTCAAACACGCAACAACAGTCTCTATTCCACCAAAACCCCTCAAACACACAATAACAGTCTCTATTCTACCAAAACCCTCTCAAACACACAATAACAGTCAGTCCCTAATAACTCTGTACACCCCTACTAGAACCCTCTGCTCTACAACCTCTGGTCAGCTGACGGTCCCCTCACTTCGGGAACCAGGCAGCCACTCCTCCCGACCACGCCTCTTCTCCGCCATCGCCCCATAGTGGTGGAACGACCTCCCTCATACAGTTAGGACTGCGGAATCCCATACCATCTTCCGCAAGAAACTGAAAACCCAGCTCTTCAGAACCCACCTGTCCCCCAATGCCTAACCTCCCTTCCTTACAAAAAAAAAAAAAACCTTGTCTTGTATCTATGTTTGTCAAAGAATTCCAGGGGCGCAATACGAAGGGGTAAATTGACGCTCAGTCTTATCCCGATGTCTGCTTATGAGGTATTAGGAATCCAACTGATGCACTGATTGTAAGTCGCTTTGGCTAAAAGCACCTGCCAAATGCTAAATTGTAAATTGTATTCCACCAAAACCCCCTCAAACACACACAATAACAGTTTATATTCCACCAAAACCCCTCAAACACACAATAACAGCCTCTATTCCACCAAAACCCCCTCAAACACACACAATAACAGTCTCTATTCCACCAAAACCCCTCAAACACACAATAACAGCCTCTATTCCACCAAAACCTTCTCAAACTCACAACAACAGTCTCTATTCTAACAAAACCCCTCAAACTCACAACAACAAGTCTCTGTTCCACCAAAACCCCTAAAACACACAACAACAGTATCTAGTCTAACAAAACCCCTCAAACACACAATAACAGTATCTATTCCACCAAAACCCCTCAAACACACAATAACAGTCTCTATCTCACCAAAACCCCTCAAACACACAATAACAGCCTCTATTCTAACAAAACCCCTCAAACACACAATAACAGTCTCTGTTTGACCAAAACCCCTCAAACACACAATAACAGTCTCTATTCCACCAAAACCCCTCAAACACACAATAACAGTCTCTATTCCACCAAAACCCCTCAAACACACAATAACAGTCTCCATTTGACCAAAACCCTCTCAAACACACAATAACAGTCTCTGTTTGAACAAAACCCCTAAAACACATAACAACAGTCTCTGTTTGAACAAAACCCCTCAAACACACAACAATAGCCTCTATTCTACCAAAGTTCACAGGCGTAAGTCATGAGCTGAACTGATTTCTGATTCCAAACAACTTTTCACTGAGTTGAGATCAGGGCACAGTACTGAGTAATGTATTCTCTTTAAACCCTGTACATAGGGGGGGGAATCCTTTGTTATGCAGGACGGTATAAGTCCAATGGCATTAAGGCTAAGTAACGCCAGCTGAATTGCCCAGAACATTACAGACCTCAACTCATCACTCCCACACCTGAGACCCTGATCCATCAGGAGACTTTGATCTGCACATTATCTAAATATGCTAGCCCATCAAAAATCTCACTGTTATCCAATCAAACGGCTGGCTCACTGTCTCTGCTAGAAGAGTATAAATCTTCCTACCTATAGAGCAGAAATGTTATCTATCTATCTATCTATCTATCTTTAACACAAGCTTTAAAAATAAAAGCTACAACTTATTTACTAAAAAAAAAAAAATTAAGTAAACATTATAATGAAATGATTAAAGGATATTCGAATTAGAATTTACATAAATTCATATTCATCTCACATGAATATTATGCATTTCCGTTGTAAGAAGATATACGCTCATTTCAGAGTGTTTTCCACTAAAATCAGCGGCAGTGTCAAATAAACAGTGGTGAGAGTGCGATGAGAAAACAGATAAAAAGTCTAATCTATCCCAGCATCCCGTGGGGGGGGCGTATTTTGTTTGTATGGTGCTTGGCGAGCACTCGTCTGGTTCGGCGTAAAGCCTGCTGAAGTGGAAAGGAGCACCTTTGAGCACATCAAGCCCACTGAGATTTGTCTGGGAGTGTGATGGAGCCCTGTAGCCAGCTGACACCGCAGGAAACACAGGGGCTGCAGCATAGTACAGCCACTGCCCCTCCTGAGAGGAACAGCCGTCTGGAAAAAAAACCTAACCACTGACAGTGAATATTAGGTCGCGTTTCTTTGACCATCACTCTCGGTATTTTCCACTTTTGTGTGTGTGTGTGTGTATGTGTGTGTGTGTGTGTGTGTGTGTGTGTGTGTACACGTTTAGATCTCCTGTGGGTCTAGTTTGACTGCGGTGTTGGAAGCTACATTACATTTTTTTTGGGTGGGGGTTGGTGGGGGTGTCTAGCTATTTTTCAGATGTACTCTCTGCTTTCAGACATGTCTAAAGGCACAAATATATCTTGCAACGCAATAATGAGTCAACAGGGGAAACGTTCTGATGCGCTCCAATTCCATTTGTTCCGGTCCTATGGCATAATTTCAATCAAATTATTAAGTATGCAGGTCAAATCACGTTTAAAAAAATTGCAGCAGTAATGTATGCTGAAAAAAATGCCATTATTTGCAACAAGAGGACCATGAAATCAAAATGAGCCTTTGAAGGAAGATTTTTTTTTTCCATTTATTTTTTTTTTAAAGCTATACAGTGTCCAGGTTGGACAGACCATTGAATATAGACTGGGAATTCTGGCTGTGAGTGCACCTCTAATGATTACTCCCTGCAGCTATTTTCTGCAACACAATGGTCAGAGAGCTTTAATTATCTTTGGCCTCGAACAGCTAATATACTTTTAATTGCTTGCCATTTTCCCTAGGAATGTTTTATCTTACCCTTCTAGTAAAGTGTTGGTTATTTCGCTGAGGTTAAGCGAGCAGACTTCCATCCAAAAAATCCGGTCCCTAACTGGAACACTGAACTTCTGTTCAAGCTTAGCCTTGAGCAAAATATGTATATTAAAAATCCAACAGCTCCCTGCAAAACTAAACCAACACTACACCAGGAGCAGTCCGCCTGTCATGGACACACACAGTCACGAATGACTACACAACAATATTTCGCGTTGTGTAAACAGATCATGTCTCCACATTGCACGCCCCTGCTTTGAATGACACAAGTAATATGGAGGGAAAACCTGTATTCTGATACGTGAGAGAGTCCAGGGTAAATGTGAATCCACTCTGCATAATAGACAACTTCAAGTAAACACATGCAACGTAAGATAAAACCAACCTTCATAATGAATCCACTGGCTCCATTTCAACTCCAATTTCTACTCTCGTTAATAGTCCATTTATGGCCTAGCTGGAGGGCTGGGGGATTGGCAGGCAGGGGGGCTTCAATTCTAATGCAATTGTTTTGTCATAGCCGTTCTTAAAAATTTCATTGTATAAAGAATAAATGTTGAGAAATAAATCTTTCACTAGTTAACAACACAAAAATCCCCAGAGAAAGACTGCTAGATATAGTATGTGTGTGTGTGTGTGTGTGTGTGTGTAAGGCATCCATAAGCTGATGTAGCACGATATGTCTCTTGTCTGATATCACTATCTTTATCTCAGAGAACTTCCAGTTCTTCCACCTCGAGTGCTCCTAACACCCAGCAGCTTTGACCAGCTTTGAGGAGAGTCACTCCGTAGTTCCAAATGTTCAAAGCCCTGTTACCAAAACAGGCAGAAAAAGATCTGTCTATAAAAAAAAGAAAACAAAAAAAGGGTCTGCTTCTGCTTTTATTCCCTGACTAAAGGCATAGGTTCGCAAACAGTAGGCTATAAATACCACACAGTAAACTTGTGTGCACGGTGTGGGTGCTAATCCAAAACAGTTTGCTTGTTAACCACATCATACTGGTTTGGAGCCAAGACGTCTGAGGAACCACATTTTTCGCTACATGCTCCCAATCGATGAAACAGGGTACAGCTTGACTCTTCTAAATAGCTGGCATATTCAGAGATTAAAATATCTCAATTATGGAAAGAATTAGCGAACAAATGCATATTCTAATTAAGCATGTTTATCTCTCAGACAAGCAAATGTTTTCTCACTGGCTCTGAGAAGTCTTCTCCAAGCTTGCCTTATCTCCGCTGATACATGCTCAGTTCCCTGCACAACCAACAACGGCTGGTCTGCTTCAGAGCAGATGAATATTCATAAATAAATAAATAAATAAGTAAATTAATAAATAAAGGCTGTACAAACGAGCAGTAGCATCCCCACAGCTTGGCTTAGGGAGGTTAGCGTTAGCGTGGAGTGCCAGAACTTTCACACCTATTAGTAAGAGAGTCTGTTCTCTGTAAAATGGTATTGTGTCACGTTTCTGCCAGTCCCAGGATGTGTTTACGTTTCATAAGTGTTTAGCGTACATTAGTGTACAGTGTTTAGAGTGCGTTAACTACACCGGCGAAAGGTGAACCATCAACTGTGCAATGCTGGCGCAAAACAATATTTACACTGACCTCTCTAAGTGCTAACAGTAATGACAGCTCAGGGTTGTTGACATGGATATTTGTGATTTGGTGACTGAATTCATATATAAGAGAAGTGCTCACTTTCAGCACTTTAAACATGCTGTTCTCTGACACACAGTCTGCACCCAGGCAACTATGGCCCTGACAATGTTCTTATGCTCATTATGCTCCTAGGTGCCAGGCATAAGTTTGGAAAGATGAGCTACCAATCCAGAATTTTCTTCAGAGGTCTTGGAAGACCATACTTTTTTTTTTTTTTTTCTTTTTCTTTTTTTCGAGATGTCAGAAAAAAAAAAAAAGGCAACTCATACCTGGCAATTGGCTCTCAAGTGAACCGTGCGCCTTGAGAAAATGGCCATTTATCAGAAACAAATGAGATGTCACAGGTCAGAGCAGTGCCCAGGCATAGAATCTTCCAGAGGCTCACTATTTGTCACCGCAAATGAGCAAAACAACAGGAAGAGCACAGAACTCAGAGAGGACAACCTCTCCAATTAGTCAGGTGACGAGCTGTAACTGTTTTAGCCATCAGCAAGTGGAGGAACGGCTAACATTTCTCACAGTTGTTGTAGCGCTGGTTTACCAAGCTGCATTTTAATTAAAATATTTTATTTAAAGAAATAAATTCCCTGAACAAGTTCACTCACAGAGATGCGATTCGACGGCACTTAGAAGCGTCTTTTGTGTGTGGCTTCTGTTGGTTTTGCCATATCGTTATCACTCTTTTCAGTTCTTGTTAAGATTTTGTGTGGCAAATGACTTTAGAGATCCTGATACAGTAAAAAAAAAAAAAAAAGAAAAGAAATTTGTTTTTGTTAACCAAATCTGTAAACTACATATTAAAGAATGTTATTAAAAGCATTAAGTCTTAATGCCCATAATTAAATATTAAATTAGCAAAGTCACCTTTAAAATTCCAGGAGAAAAAAAAAAACTGTTTCACTATGAGAAGGCTGATTTGGATTATAATTATCTGGGAAAACTGTGTGCTGCAAATTGGCAGTGTTATTTGAAAAGTCCTTGGAAGCATAACAAATGAAACACTGAGTGAACACAGAGAGGCATAGGGGAAGATGAAGCAAAGCCAGTGCACTGATGGAAGGTTGAGGAAAAGCTTTCATTCTGTGCAAATCCGAGATTTTGTTCTCTTCCATTTTTGAGATTTTTTCTTTTTTAACCTTTCTATGAAGGTGATGTCATTGGGCTTATCTTTAGCAGCTCTCCTAAATGATTGAGGTTGAACGCTAAGAATTCTCTCAAAATCACATCCTCTGTGAAAGGATTAGGCAGTGTTCAGCGAATACCTAAACAAATCAAATCGTTTAATTTATAACCGACGCCTACACATTAGAACTGAGCGTGGTTCGCAATGATAGCAGAATTTTCAGCAAAATAAAGCTTTTAAAGCAGTCTAATGTCAATGAGGCTAAAATTCATCCGTCACTCAACCTCACAGAGAGAAGCAACCCCAACAACATCTAAACCACCAAACTGGGGGAAAGGGGGGGGGGGTTAATTAGTGAATATGATCATAACAAAGCAAGGCTCGGCATTTTTTCCACTAAATGGCAATTCTCCGACTGTCCTCTTGACACAGCCCACAGCGTTGCGCTATCTGTGGAGCGACAGAAGCGCGGCGACCCGGAGTGCGGCGTTTGCAGCACGCACTGCCAAGAACAGCACCTTGCAGACATGCAGCTAAACCCCACGCCGTAACACACACGCCGTCTGCTTCGGGCGAGCCGGCGGAGGTGGGCCGCTCGGGTTTCTTTGAAAGTCAAAGAGTCGACGTATACGAAAACAACTCCGCAAAATTGATGATGTTCAAATATGTATGCAGAGCGAGAGGAATACTGATACACACTGTGGTTGGTGCTGTGGTGTTTTTTCGAGAAGGGGCGCCTGTTTGGTGGCTAGGAAAAAAAAAAAGCGAGGGAGGGGGAAGGGGAGGGGGGGCTGGATGGAGGGGCTGTTGGTAAACACTGGGTGTGGATGACAATATTAATCTCAATTTATGAACCTGGTGAATGTGCACTGAGCTGGAACAGGTGGGAGGAATACAGTGTCTTGGCACGTCCCAGTGGGGCGTTTCCATATCGGAGTACATATAGCCCCCGCGTCCCATTCAATGCATCAACGTGACACTGACCTTTAATACATCTAGCCAAAAAGTTAGCTGTCAGATGCTCTCTATTATGTCGAAAATGATCCCGAGGAACAGGAATTGATTTTTGTTTTGCACTGTTCACACAGGTTATGGTTGGCAATTAAGAGCTGTTTTCTTCTCCTGTTAGCAGATTCCCTAAGAGTTGAGGTCAATGTACAACCAAAATAGCAGGCAGCCAGAGGATGTGTGTGTGTGTGTGTGTGTGTGTGAGTGTGAGTGTGTGTGTGTGTGTGTGTGTGTGTGTGTGTGTGTGTGTGAACTTCAAACATCTCCCTAGCTGAAACATTGGACTAATGAAAGCGGTTCTTTATGGATCTTCAAGCGTTATGAAGGCAATTTTCAGCAATAATAAGAAGAGGTATGACAGATGCCTCCGTTCTACTTATTGAATAAGTGTAAGAATGGTCTCAAAGGAGAGCAGTCCACCATGATGGAAACAATCTCGCTGAGTGAGAAAGACGCAATTAAAAGCTAACCTTGGAGAAAACATGTGATAGAATGTCCCTGGACACATAAAGCCTGCTTTACTGCATTCTGATACTCATTCCACACAACAATTCTGTCTTAAAGACTGAAACAAACGACACTCCAAGCAATGCTCTTGAACCTCCACAAACACATATAAACCTGGCATCTGCTTTGGCCTGTTGCAGTAGGACACAGATTGCTTCTTAACATATTTTGAATTTCCACATTTGACGAGACTAAAGAATAAGATCTCAATGGACATCCTGATGGATGTAGGGTAAAGCCTGCTGTATGGGAACCCTAGATAGCTACAGTAGCAGATCTGAGGAGGCAGACAGAGCTGTTGTGTTGGTACTGCTGATCTGTTGAGATGGCTGGATTTGTGTTTCTGTTGTCACATCCACCATATCACTCTTTTTTTCCTTTTTATCCAGGGATCCCATGTTGAGATTATCAGTGCTATCTCTCAGACACAGTCTGTTTCTGTTTATATGGCTATGTAGGCTTTTCTCTCTCTCTCTCTCTCTCTGTGTGTCTCTCTCTCCCTCTCTCTTCATGTGCCGTTGTGTTGTGTATATTGATATTTCACACCAACACTGCCCTCTGAGTTGTCACACGTTGCATAACATGCATTCTGGCTGATACGCTGCCAATTCTGCCTGGAAAAGGACCTGTTTTGCCCATGGCAAAACAAACATCAAAAAACCCTCTCCGTGCACACTAAACCAAAAAGAGATTCAGGGGCAACTTCCACAGCTAATTGTGGATGAGGATGTGGCCCAAGAAAGGGGATTTAGAAAAGCGTCAGAAATTCCATGATGAAAGAGAAGCTCATCTGAAAAGGTTTTACCACCTATCCATACCCAAACCACCTAGATATGAGGGACAAAATGGGATTTTGTGCCAGACAAATGTGGGCTAAAAAACAAACAAACAAACAAACAAAAAGGAATTCCGCGTTCGTAATAAGAAAATAAAACCGAGCATACGCCTTGCGTGATTAAAAAAACTAGAACCTGTGAGTCTAAATGCCGGGCTGCATATTTTGAGCAGATGGGATGAAGCGTTTGGAGATGAAAAAGATGAAAGTTTGCGTGGAGGAATAGCAGAGCACATTGGGGACATTAGGTAACAACATCTGTGATCTGCAAACGCCAGGGGAGAGAAGAGCTGGAAAAAAAAAAAAAAGACCACCTCAAACTGCTAAGGCTGAGAGCATGAAACAGCTGGCTCTGACAAATTGCCTCCAGATATCTGAACTTAGCATGGCTACAAGGTGCTGAACTGCTGAACCTTCAATGAATAAATTTCTCAATTTACTCTCGTGTTATGAATGTTTCATATATCCAAGGGTGAGTCAGTGTTCTGGCTCTTTAACTGAGAGCCGAGAAAAAAAAAATCACTAATTCAAATTTGGTCAGTAGGCCTCATCGAGGTGCTTAGTTTTACTGGGTAAGATGCATGTTGGCTTCAAGAACAACATCTGCATTCTGCGGTTAAACCTCATATTCCCACGGACCATACAGCAGTGTAGATACACCACAGGAGGGTTTTTACCAAACGTCAGGGCCAAATCTGAACTCCAATTACCACTGCCTTATTTTTTTATTTTTTTATTTATTTATGTTTTGCATTGTGAAAAACTCAAGGAACGTTTGCAAGAAACACGCTACTCAAAAAAGGTCTGTGGACAGCGGATCTAAAAGACGATTTCATTTTAATTCAACACGAGAGGTTCACGTAAAGGACTCGAGTTCTTGTTTTACAGCTTTCAGTTAAAATGATTGAGGACAACGTGCAATTTCATTCACTGGTGCCCATCTTCAGCCACCAGCCCTGCATCTGAATGAAGACAGGAGCCCGGGCAAAGCACAAACATCTGGCAATCCTAAAGAGATAGTGCCACTTTTACAAGATTAAATAGACCACATTTAATAACATTTTTAGTCAGGGAAGACTAATGTTTCCTTTCAAGCACATTAGCATTTTGATAACCAGCTGAAGACTGTTCTTCCATTTGCGATAAGGGGGGAGAAGGCACGGCAGCAGACAGCATAAAATAATTGGCACACAGCATGTGAAAAGTCAGCATTTAAAAAAGAGAGAGAGAGGGGAAGGAAAAAAGGGTTGGGAAAAAGGTGGATGAGATTCCAAAGAGTGCTGATTCTTGAGTTCAGAAATGACACACTGAAGCTTGAAGTGATTTGATCTTTAAAGTCATTTCCTCATGTTGAATAAGTAGAACCTGCACTAATTACATAAGAAAGAGAAAAAAGGGGAGAAAAAAACCCTCCAAAAGTCATGCATCAGCATGTCTTTTTTTCTTCTTTTTCTTTTTTTTTTTCAAACCAGAGGCTTGACTTTAGTAATGTGGACACCAGGCCGGCACGAAAGACTAAACTTCTTTTTTTTCCCAAGGCACCAACTATGTGAATACCAAGTATACCTACAATACCAAGTACAATGCGTCAACTACATGTATCAAGTACAACCGCAATACTGAGTCCGGCCTTTATACCAGAGACGTTGTCTCATTTCATCTGCTTGACTGAGGAGTGGGAGAGTCACAGTCTGTTGTCAGAAAATGACAGCGTGATTTTTGCTCCGTTGCTGATGTTGTAAAAGAAGAGGCTAAGGTGAGGCTGTGATTCATCTGACCTATGAGTAAGTCCTCGTCCACCACACCACGCTGAAAGCCTGAGGCCTTTTTAAGACACGTCAGTGTAAACCCAAGCCGCAGCGCCGCGGGTCACCGCTCTGACAAAGCCATGCTGTGCACAATCGCTTCGAATTATCGCCATTATCATCAAGCCTCAGTCCCAAACTCAGTGCATCTCAGGACAAACGCCCAACGCGTAGTAACAGAAGACACCGTGACGCCCGTCAAGAGTGACACGACCAGACACTCATCAATTATATCCCCAAGCCTTAACGAGCATAAACTGCTAATGAATGTAAGAGCTAAATAAACAAAATATTAATTACTACTGCCATTAATTAAGACACCAGTACCTGTCAGTCGCTGGCATGTTTGTTTTAAAAGCAGCAGAGGTTTTTGAGTTTGTATAGATCAGATCTATCTAGGAGGATGGAGGGAAAAGGTGCATAAAGGCATAAAGCTGTAAGGCCAATGGGAAGATTTCAAAATGGATTTTAAGTGCCTTCGTGAATTATTTTATGATGGACTATTGATTGTAGATTCAGTATCAGTCATGCTTTGTTAATGCAGTGATTAAATGTTAGTCTTGTGTGTTAGTCAAGGCGTAAATTAATTAAAAGTTAATTATAAAGGGCCCATTTGAAGAGTGTCATCAAGATTCCAGAGTGTTTTTCTACTGTACTGTCACTTAATGCCACAAAGCTACGGAGGTGCAGTGCTTTGTTCTTCCCTATTCGTGTTTGTAATTTCAATTAAATCAAAAATGTCAACCTAAATAACCGTAGCGGTAAGGGATCTACGGCAGAGATGAACCATTTGCGCACTGAAGGTGCTGTATCCTAAGACACTCGTTGTCGTTGCTGAGCGGCTTTGGCTTATTTGCCGACTGACGCAAGTCCCGCGCGCTGAAGGTTCTGCACTGAAATTCACGGTCAATTAAGATTTGTTAAACGTGTGTTTATCAATGCAAAACGCGTGGGATTAAAAACGGATTATCCGACAAACCTTTGCTTACGAGAGCCCCGATGCACCATTATATTCCAAATAAATTGGCTTTTGCTCCACAGTTCGCAGGCTACCAACGCCAATAGTTGTTACCATTCTGCTTGACTGCTTCATTCACATACTCTCTACAAGCAAGCAGTATTGATTACGCCGAAAAAACTTTAATAACGCGGGACAATGTACAACCACCGTAAATGTGCAATTTCTTCTTCAAACCGAAGTTCCAGTTTGCCCTACGGGAATACACAATAAATCATCTATTTATCAGGCGGTACCAAGCTCCTAGGCCGCTACATTACTATAATGAGATACGTCACATTCCCGCGATTTCAGACCTACATCATACTGCTGGAAATTACAAGATTCTGAAGACAAAAACTGTGACCTGCATGCAAAGTGACCCTGCCTCGCCTCGCCTCTTTTTCTTTCTTTCTCCCCAAGTTGGAGCATTCACAAAGGAATATGCCAGAGATCTCTCCCAGCTCAGTGTTTCCGACTGAACCTTGACCCACTTCGAAAGCAACTCCGGGGTTACAGTGACAAATCGGCAGCCACTCATTAGTCATTTGTAATAGGCCATCTCTTTAACTCCACTCATTATTAAAACCAAGACTTATCAGACTCACTCTCTTCACTGTGAGTGAAGATAATGAGACACACAAAACTTGAAAAGAAAAAAAAAGCCACAAAATTAAAAATCCAATTACTTATTTCTCACGAGTTCAATACTATACAAGTGAAGTTTTCCGTAGCATTAATCTACATTATGAATATCAAAATTCACCAATTTACCCTATATATTATTGTATATAAACACTATCCATTCTCACAGAAGTACACCAAATTTTAAGCAAGTAAATCCTGAAACCCTGAAACCCTCTGGCAGTTTGTTAATATGTTGTTCAGAATGCTACTATGAATGTGCTCAAGCAGATGTAATCACACAATTCCCAGCAAACAACTCTCACTGAGTCAAAACCAAAACAAAAGCCTACGTTTTTCAATTGAGACACTACCGTTTAAACAACAACAACAATAATAATAATAATAATAATAATAATAATAATAATGATAATAATAATCATGATAGTCATAATAATAATAATAATAAAGCAGTCTGTGTGTTTCGTTATAAAGAGCATAGTCTGATTGCTTTTCCCACTGAATACCACTGTGCGGTCCAGGCTTCATGTCTGAAATTCAGAGACATTTTCAGTGAATAGGACTCAGAGGGTTCAGTTCAAATCAGCCCCTGTCTGGGCTGCTACTGAAATTATGATGACTGTAAAGTTCTTTGTTTTCACCAGAGATTAACTTCTAGCATACTTTTGCACACTGGATTTCTAAGGAAAGAAATGAGCTTGTAGTACCTATTTGCAGTTTCTTGCATTTGTAAACTCTGTTCTTTATTATTATTTGTTTTCTTTTCTGAATTTTAAGCTCTGAACATTCAAGGGGGAAAAAATCTGGTATCATCTCTGGTCTTACGTTTCCAGTCGTATGGTCAGGCTAGGTAGACCAGTGACTCTGGAAGTCAACTAGGGTAACCAAAAATTGACCTGGGGTGCCAAAACTCGTTGCCCAGGCAACTGCCAGAGATAAGGGGGAGTACAGTCTCCACTGCCCAGTGAAACATAAAACAGATGTTTTGGATGATACAGCAGAACAGCCATTTACATTTCACATTTACTTCAGTTAACACATAAATGCTCAGTTATTACAGACTCAGTGTAAAGAAAAACTCTTTTACGATCGCGAGTTATTCAGTACAAAGCTAAAACATACAGAGTGATGCAGATGACTGCTTTGACATATACTGCTGTAATATATAATCCTAGCTTAGTTTCTGTCATTTGGCTCTGTGTTCAAACTGATTCAGACTTCATTTGTTTTGGGCCCCTGCTGACATTTGTGTTGTTGTTGTTGTTGTTGTTTTTTCCCCCAAAGCATCTGTGGATTTCACTGTTGTTTTTTTCCATGCTTATTCCTCTTTAGGAAACAGCTGTTTAATAAAAAAAAAAATGACAGTATACCACCTTTCACGTTATCATAAAGATGCAATCTTTTATAATTGAATGTGCCCCTAACATTAAGATATTATGAATGGAATATTGTGAGATTGCTACTGTGTCAAAGCACTGGCTAGCATCAAGAGGAGAAGCAAGAGGGCATCTGGGGTGGACAGCAGTTAAAACAAACTTAATCTGCACACCCCACCCCACCCCCATTTTTTTTGTTTGTTTGTTTGTTTTTCAAACAGTAAACACACACTGACACAAACTGATGTGAAATTTATATTTCTGGAAGTGGCTGGACTGATGTTTTATGTAACAGTGCGATAATAGTTTAGTGTAATAATGTCTTTATGGCTTCTTCATGCAACATGGGGTGACTGATCAGTGACTGATTATTCCATGAGCAAAACAAAGCAAACAGTTGAAACTGTGACATTAGTCATTAGTACAAGTGAATTTAATTTGTATCCAACTATGATACTTTGATCAACTTTACATCAGCTTGGAAAGTAAATAGCAGAAAACTAAGAATTTACATGGTTTCATGTGTTCTCTGCAGTCCAAAAGTACTGGGTCTTAGGCAGCTTCTCCCACACAACGTGTGTGCACACATTTTCGCAAGCAGTGCTCACACACACACACACACACACACACAGAATCTATTTTCTCATCACCTCCTACTGAAACCATCTAGGGCATTGACAAAGCGACCATCACCACGGGATGCTTCAAGTGACAACTTGTGATAAAGTGTTCCCTATGAGATACAATTTAGAAAGAGTGTGCTCACTGGAAGCAGTACCTTTTCGAGGAGTACCTCTGTGTCTCTTTTAAGAGCACTGTTGCGTTATAATTTTTTTTTTATCTTTAACGTCTCCCTCAATGTTATCAGGGACCACTGCTCAATAAACTGATACAGTATGGGAACACCTGAGAATGTGTGCGCCACGTATGTAATGATCTTTTCCCAATCATTTTTGAGAGGAACGCACAAAATGCGTGTTTTGAATGCACATAAGCTGAAATGAGTTACAACTTTCTCATCACGGTCTGTTTAGTGATCAAATGGTCGGAATTAATGAAATCTCCGGCATCTCCGCTGGCCGTGTGGAATGCAACCGCTCGTAACGACATAATGAACAGTCCTGTATTCTGTAACACATACAGTAGCTAGTTCTGTCTGTTCCACCAACAAGCACAACGCATAGCCGACATCGATAACTTAAGGGCAGACTCTGTCCTACAATAGACTATCTCCTAAGCACATGTGCTATTCTGAATTTGAATTGGATAAATCTGAACAACTATAAGAGAGATGGCATTGTCATGAACCGTCCAGTAACTCCTTCACAAGCATGCCTGTCCCTGTTTCAGTGATAACCGAGAATATGCCATTTAGAAAGAAAGCGACACCTGTCTCTTCAGTCCCTGTGAAGAAAAATCCACCTCCTTCTCATTCCAAAAATTAAATTCCTCTGCGCGCACACCTCCACAGGCGAATGCCACAATGCAAACAACAATCAAGCTGTTAGCGTGTTCACACTAACCTTTGATGCTGTGAAAGGGCTCAGCCGCGAGAAAGAGAGAGGGAAATGTGTCTGCTGAAGATTTAACGGCGACGCACTGAAAACATCCCACGTTCACGTTTAAATTCCTCCTCTAGCATATGCGCTCGTTTTCCCTTTCTCCCCAGCTCGTGTGTCTTACCTGAAGGGCATCTCCCACGACTGCAATTAGCTGCCAAGATTTCATTGTGGTCGGGCAGCAAGAAAGCAAGGAAAAAGTGCCTCCTGTTTCTCAGCGGAGGTAAACCTATTGCGCGCGGAGAGAGGCAGACCAGGCAACAGAGACAGCGCGAGTGGTAGCCAGTGGACCGTATCCACGTGCTGCCAATGTAAATGACTGCATCTGTCACTCTGCGCGCCTGTCCAGATACGGCTCCATCCTTTACCCCGTGAACTCCTCCGAGTATCCACCTTTGGTTCTGACACAAGCAAGAGCCTACCATGAATGTATCTTTCAAGTGATGTTTTAACCACATATTCTAGTTTGAAGTTCCATGACACTAAAATCAAACATTTTACCAAATTTTGCCCTACAAAGAGTTAATGTCATGGTCATAGGAATACAAATCTATTTTGGAACATCTGTAAAGACGTTGTCTTTTTTTTTTTTTTTTTTTTCATAGTACACCTTGTCCTTATTCTATATTTCAGACTGCATGGTAGCAATATCTCTAGCTGTACTATTTTTACAAGCTGAATCTCTCACATAAATGAAACTATTGATGATTCGGGATCACTCTCTCCGAGGCTGCACAGGTCCTGCTGAATGAATCTTCTATTGTATTTGCGCAAACAGCGGTGACTCGCTACCTTGAAATACCCATTCTTTAACTTTGTGTACGAGCTTTAGGAAACGCTTAACGTGTATAGCCCTACCCCTGTGAGGTGTTGTCTACCTTTCTATTTTAAGTGCACTACTAACTGTGTCCATCTGCTCATCTCAGATATGGTCACATAGGATCACCGTCCCACGACATACCTTTCAGTCTTCACCGGCACTAAGTTTAACATGGAGGCTGATCCGGACTTTCTGTGTCGTTGACATGTGGTTGAAAACTTGAGAGGTATTAGTCGACAGCAAGGTCCTTGGCAACTGTGACACCTGACAACCGCTTGACAGGAAAATATCTCTCTCTTTTTTTCCTTCCGAGCAGCGGGAGACTGTTGTAGATCGGGGGATAGCAGTCAGCACTGCAAAGTCCCGGTGACAGTCTACATAAATTGGGTTAGCGGCAGCCTCCACAGAGCGGCACCAGGCGGAGAGACTAAAGGACTTGTCATCGGTGACCTCTGTGTAACTACATCCCTGCTGCTTTCAAGTGCCGTGAGACACGATGTTTAATATAGATTCCATCGTGCCTTGACACTCCAATTTCTTAGCACTCTGCAATGTTTATTGGAGTGTTTTGAGTGCATGCGGTTTAAATTAAACCTATTCCTATTTTGCCGTCTCGAATCATCCTTAATTCGGAATCGTCACTCTGAGTGTTTAATTCTCGACACATGATTGGCATGAAAAATATAGCGAGCAGAAAACTCGACATCAGATCCATAATGGCAGACCTTCTGGGGAAAGCATGCACGTGAATCTCTTTTCTGCTCAGACTTGCCTCCTAACATCTGTACTATCTGAATGTAAATATATTTAATTCCATTTATGTGCCGATGCATTAGTTCACTAGACTTCATCAAAGGATGACCAAATCAGCAGTATTCTCTTTTGCCATCTGTGACTGGGTTTTGTGGCATTGTTAAAGCCCTTCCGTTATTCCCTCGTGAATTAAATACCCACCACATTACAAAATAGGGCACCTTGTAGGGCCCTGTGTGTTGACACACAGCATCCCATTTATGGTGTAAATGAGAACAAGGGAACAGTGAGAGCATGCACAAGAGAGTGGGGTGGGGGGAAGTGGGTGGGGGGGGGAGGAGGGGGCAAGGACTGGAGAGAGAGAGAGATGGAGAGAGAGAGATGGACATGCATACAGACTTCACACATACCATGGACTACAAATATCTCTCTAACATTTATGGTTATTTATGAGTGCCCCCCCCCCAACACCACACAGACACACCTCCAACCCCACCCCACCCCCCAACCTAATATCTGTAATGGGTTACCATTTATTTAAGTCCTCTCGGGTGCACTCTTACATGTTTACACAAATTAAAATTGGCAACATGTCATTTGTTTCCACAATGTCACCCCCCCATGTCTAACCCAGTCTCAAATGGGATTATTCACTTCATCTTTTTTATCTTATTTATTTTATTAACATATGGAACATTAGGATCCTTTCACGGTATGATATCAAACAATCTTTTCCCAGACCAGCTGTTCTCAGCTTTTCATCTGATATTAAAATCAAAATGATTTGAAATTGACAGTTTCGCGCAAAGACTGACAGATATGATTCAAGATTCTTGTGTGCAGTTGCAAGGTGAGTGTTCAGGGGTCAAAGACATGCAAATGTCATAGATAGATGTGTCTGTGAGTGGGGGTGTGTAGGCTCTGTGTGTGTGTGTGTGTGTGTGTGTGTGTGTGTGTGTGTGTGTGAGGGAAAATTCATTTGATAAGATGATACAATCAGGACTGGAGGTGAAGAAAGCAGCTTAGACAGTCCTACTAAAGGGTCGTTACGGAAAATACGCTGTTGGTTCTACTCTCATGATAAAACTACATTTGAGGACAAAAAAAAAAACTGAAGTAGAGGTATGAATATAGCACGTAGAGAGATAACTGAGAGGATGGTTCAATTCTCATTTCATCTCTCTGTAATTTGTTCCTATTCCATTTAACAACTTTACCTTTGATGCCAAGGCCAGAGAATCATCTAAATAAGGAGCATAATGGTGACACATTGAATAATCTCCTCGGCCGGAATCGGAATATGAGAGAAGAGTTTCCCTCCAGATCGTCCGATAGGTAGCCTGCTGTGTTTGTTTTTCCGACTGTGACGACTCTTTGTTTTTTTTTTCTGTGGATCATTTATCCATTGCGTTCATTATTTCAACCACCATACTGCATGGGAAAACTATAAAATGACCAAATTATACTGACAGCACCAATAACTTATAATTGTCTAAAAATTTAGAGAGGCAAATGCCTTTCTATTGTGCGGTGGAAAAAAAAAATATAAGTCAATAGTGAGATTAAGGAGCTCAAGAAAACTCAATATATATTCAAATATGAACTGCTTGCAATTTTGCAATAGCCTACCACACTGTTATCTTACAGTAATCTCATCAGGTTTTTGGTTATTGCTTTCATTTATTACTCTGCCATCTCTCTCAATTCGGTTTGCCCCATTTCATCTTTTTATTTACTTCTAACTACTCCGAGGCCCTTAATGGTTGGGCCGTTGTGTGTGTGTGTGGGGGGGGGGTGTTCACGGAGCCCTCTGTGGCCCAGGCTCCCTTCAGTGCAGTTTCTAATTGAGCTGGATCAGTAATGGAAGTGTTTCGGTTTAAGGGGAGGAGAGAAATTTCTGATCTGGCAAAACTAATCCATGACAAGGTTTGAAATTCAGAAAGGCATCTGAATGAGGAGCTCCAGCCAGTGTGGAGATTGCAATCTGCAGGCAGATGACTGCTTATCTAATTGAACCGATGCTCACGGTTTAAATTAATGCGTCGAGCGCGACAGAAGCATCGCGTCTTTGCCTTTTGTCGCCCGAATGTTCGCACCCTTGTAATTTTGTTAAAACACAGATTGAGGATAGCAAATGGGGTAATACCTCAGGGACAAGTTCTTTTTTTTCTGATTTGATGCTGTGTTTTATAATTAGGCTTTGCTCTGGTCAGCATGTGGCCTGGCTGAAGACTCTGACCTGCACAAAGAACATCGAACACTGCACAAAGAATACATTTCACTCAAAACTAGCTGCAAAGTCTGGGTTAACCCAACTACACATGTCACAAAATCAACCCTGCCCCTTTTAAAAAAATCACTTAAAATAATGTATATTTTGAAGTAGCTATGACATTTGGTTTAATGACATGTCTTACACCTGGCATTCAAATGAATCAGAGAATACCCACATTTTTCTACACACACTAATTCTCTGCTCGACCGCAGGCGAGAACAAACTCATGTTGCCACTTGTAAAAACCTACCAGCCTTAAAGGCATTAGAAAACAGCCTGTGATATTGATGAAATTGACCTCTGGATTGCCACTCAGTGGGTGTGGGTACCTCATTAGAGCCTACTGAGAAATCAGTTTCTGTGAAACAAAGCAAAAGAGATGCGAATAAATTGTCTTTGTCTTTAGTCTCCAGCGTCAGCAGTTTGAAAAGCTCAACAAATCAACCCGCGCAGGCATCCACCGGCGGCTCCAGGGGCAGAGGCAGCGGCGAGAGGTCTGAGCGGTGGGCGGACGTGGGCCGGGCCAGCGGGTCGTTTGTGAAAAGTGCTGTGGACTCCTGTTCCAGCACAGAAAGCGTCCTCTCCGCACGACCAGGGCTAACCCCGACGAATTCCCCATTCTCCTTCTCCACCCCAAAGCACTCATTATCCTCCGCTGAGTTTATTAGGTCTAATAGAACGCTCTCTGCCCGTCTCAGATAAGCCACTTTTAAAAAGAGGAAAGTCAATTGAAACTCACAGACGTGCCACAGTGAGGGAGAAGCGGAACAGAGGACGAGGAGGGCCCGGAAGCCGAGGAAACTTCTAGATGCCTAATGGATTGAATACCTCCAGCCCGATAAATTGGTAAACAATTCCCTCCCCCCAAAACCATTACAGACGTACGTGTTAGTCATATTGAAGCAGCCGGACTCAATAATGCCTTCTTAAATTATGCATAATCTGTTATACATATACTCTATGATAAACTACCATCATGAAATATTTAGTCTGCTGCCCTCCAGATTTTTCTCTCTCTCTCTCTCTTTTTTTATTTTTCATTTTCACCACTGACTTTTCCATACTTTCTTTTTGAAGGGCAGGCATACAATAACATTTGTCATCAAAAGCACGCTGTGGTGTACATTTGCCTGAGTTAAAAAAGAAAAAAAAAAGAAGGGGGGGGGGGGGGGGGGGGGGGCTAAGCTAAATGTTTGCTTCAAAATTCATAAAGCGCATTACTTGGTGAGTTGGAGCGTGGAAGGATTCCTTCCAGTGAACACACACATGCGGTCTGCACTGGAGAGCACACACAGGTCTGGCTGCTGTTTTTTTTTTTTTTTTACTCTCATTTAATTGCACGTTTCCATGGTTACTGCCACACTGGAAAAAAAAAAGAGAGAGAGACAACAAACAAAAACAACAACACAATGCACAATAAAACTACAAATATTCCAGCCGGAATCATGCAGCCACCCCCCCCCCCCAAAAAAATAAAATAAAATAAAATAAATAAATAAAGATGACAAGGTGAAGAAACTGACAAAATATATGAGAGCAATATTTATTCTGACACTTTCACAACCGAAGAAGTAAAGTCTTTTGAAAATTAAACTCAAAGGGTTGTATCTTTGAAAGGAAGAAGAACAAGAAAAAAAAAAAACTTAGTTGCTTAGTCACCTAGGAGACTAGCTGTATTTTTAGCCCTGTACCCTCTGGTGTTTTGCAAACATATTTCTTCCTTTTGTAACAGATTATTCACTCGGAGAGTGTAGCAGGTGAGAGTAGTTCCAGACGGGAGTCGGTCACGCGTCAAAGTTGGGGTCCTTCAGGACACATCTGCATCCAAAGAGTGGGACTCAGGGCACCACGCGGCTACGCTAATCCCATCCCACTCCCAGAGCTTAAGTGATGCTCCTCTGAGACAGGTCACAGGCACCTACACCACAGTACAGCCCGCTCCTCTATGACAGTAAAGCCATTTTAATAACCCCCCCCCCACACACACACACACCCCTCGCTGAGCACTCCCCATCCTCAGACACTCCGACACAAGTACCCCTCTAGTTTATCACCGTGCAGGGATCCTATGAATACCCACTTGTGTCGCCCTGTTTCCATTCTCAGCGTGAGTTCAATGCTGAAAACCACAATGCTTCTGAAAGCGCTTCACGCTGTCGGTGTGTGCGTGAGATGTCAGACATGATAAACATGAGGTGGTTGGTTGAGAAGCAGAAATGCTGACTGCAGAACATCTGATAACCTCTGTTTTTACACACACACGTATATACTGTGTGTGTGTGTGAATATATATATGTGTGTGTGTGTGTGTGTGTGTGTCTGTGTGTGTATATATACATATATATAAACATTGTATATTCATGGTTCAGTCAGAGACACTGACACTGAGAAAGGGAGTGACAGACCATAAAGTTAACCAGGAGAAAAAAAATACTTAGCCAAGGTCAGGCCTGGAGAATCTAACTCAATAATAGGTTGGCAGAGATGTAATCAGAGAGAGAGAGAGAGAGAGATGTGAGACTGTTTGAGGTTCCAGTGTTGCTGGTAGAAATGACTCCATCCATCTAGTAACGGCACAGTTCCAAGAGCGGGGATCTGCCCTGCCCCACATCCCAATTAACAAACACCTGGTCTGCACTGGCCAATGAGCAATGTGGCCCCCGTGTGGGTGACAAAATGTAAACAGCATGAATAAGAAGCGTTTTGGTCCTGAAATAAACAGATCATTTCTTATGGCGGAGCCGTTCCCCTTTGACAGTAAGGGGAACTGGAGTACTCTCCTCAGGACTTGTGAGTAGTGAAGCAGTGAAACACACAGGAACAGAACTGCCGCCACCACGATCACTGCCGAGAAAACACCAAATAGAGATATAAAACGATGACAACTGTGACAGTGGAACATTTAATCGGTTCCCAAAGACACAGTAAACACTTGTTTACTGAGAGAACTTTCCTTCCCAGCAGTATTACATAAAACCTTTAGACCAAGAGCACGTTCCTTAAAAGATATTCAGATCTCTGGATCACACCATCATCTTATTTGATTTCAAAAACCAGGCTTTTTAAACAGAACTATATGTAGAGTATAAGGACTATGTATGTATCACAGATACTTGTCCAAACACTGGTATGTAATGATTTTATGACACGGTGAGGGAATGCATTTTTAGTCTTAGCACACACATGTAAATTCACTGACCCCCTTTAGCGTGAATTTGCCTCTCCAAGAAAACAATCAATCAAGCGAACAAGCCCCGCCTCCCGGTTTGAAAAACCGTTCCTTCTGCCGCCGCGTTCTAGTTGTTTCTTTTTTCAGACGGTTCTAACCGCCGTTATTTGGCTAGAACAAGGTCACTCTTCCCTGTTTATTCTGTATTACCGGCCTATCGCCGGAGACCCTCTTCCTTTCCAACTCCCAACTGATCTACAATGACCCTGACAAGCGTGCGCTGATGCTACCGGCCGCCAAAGACCCAATTTGCCTCGTTGACTCGACTTCTGTAAATACTTAAACTGCACCGGACAGATTGGACATCGGTCTGTGCTGGACACAATTAGGCAAAAGGGGGGGGGAGCTTTGTTGGCGAGCCCGAGAAGAAAGCCCCATGTCCTTCAGAGAGGCTGACTTTATCAGGTGTGCCTGTGGACTCCTGATAAGCCCAATAAAGACTGATGTGGCTGTACACATGCATGTGTACATTTCATTCAGCCTCACTATTTTCCACAGGCAGCTTTTATCGCAGGCTTTTTACCGTTCCCTTTCCGATGCTCCGTCAATGGCACCAAGACGCTTCCGCCGCCATCGCCTCTCTCGCTGTTTGGAAGCATTAAACAATTGATTGGCATCAAAAGCAAACTGGAAGTCAAAATGGACTGAGTCAAAAGGACTGGAGTATTTAGACAGCACAAACAGGCAATGGATCTTTAGAGAGAGAGGGTGAGGGAGCGAGAGAGAGAGAGAGAGAGAGAGGCAAAGACACAGAGATAGCTAGAAAGAGAGAGGGAGAGCGAGACAGAGATAGAGACAGAGACATAGAGAGAGGGACAGACAGAGAGAGAGAGACAGACAGACAGACAGAGAGAGAGAGAGAGAGAGAGACAGAGAGAGAGAGAGACAGACAGAGAGAGAAAGAGAGACAGACAAACGGAGAGAGAGAGAGAGAGACAGACAAACAGAGAGAGAGAGACAGACAAACAGAGAGAGAGAGACAGACAAACAGAGAGAGAGAGAGACACAGAGACAGAGAGAGACAGAGAGCGAGAGAGACAGAGACAGAGAGAGAGAGAGAGAAAGCCTCTTACAGACAGAATACTGATGAGAATGCTAGTGAGAGTGCGCTGACTGTGCTGCAGTGGAGAAGAGATGTCACTGAGGACTTCTCCTTTCGCCGGCAGCTCAGAATGACAACACAAACCGCGATTTTTTTCCCTTCTTCTTCTTCTTCTTTTTTCAGACTCTGCCTTTGGGCATGTATTGTTTCCTGCAGCCTACCTCTTACAAGATACAAACAAATACACAAAAAGCATCGTCATAATGAATTCTCCAGTTGTGTGTCGCGTGTTTTATCGCTCTGATATTGTGCTTTATCCCTCATACTGAATATCAATGGATCTCTTTTCTCTGGCTTCTACCCACACGGCTGTCAAAGCCCTCAAATGACATTATATTGTTTCGTAAGAGTTCTCATAACATCTTTCGATGAAAATTGCATTGAGACGTGCACCTTTGTAACGCCACGGATTTTTACAGAATGCTGACTCTAGACACGTTTCAGATACAATTACCCAGGATGCTTCTGAGAGGACCTGACATCACACAAAAGAAGATCTCGACATTTTAACCATATCGCAGACGAAGAAAAGCCAATCAAAATATGAATATTAGATTTATTCTTTGTCCACCACAAGAGTGCCCCTGTTCACTCATGCAAGGCATCAAATTAATAATATTCAAATCAGCAGGCGGGGGGGGGGGGCAATCTTCCTGATCCCCTGTCTAAGCCACTACAGTCATTACTAAGCGAGACTTGGTTCTCAGTGGGTAAAACCAAAGACACTGCGGTCTTCATAGCCATTTCTCTCCCCCTGCGAACCAAACTAAGGCTCCGGATTTTTATTTATTTATTTATTTATGTTTTGCACTGCAGGATTTCACCCTGGTTTTTGTTTGTTTGTTTGTTTGTTTGTTTGTTTAAGGTATAATGCAGCTCTCTCTAGAGAATCTAAAAATACAAGTATGTTTTGGCCAAATGACACGCTTGGCAAAATCATCATTGCTCAAATCCAGGAGAAACTCAAGCCCCAACGCCACGCTGAGTGATATTTGGAAGCTCATTTTGGACTCATTTTATTCTCATATCAGCATGAAGACAGAGTGGGAGAGTGCGGGGTCTGTTTCACGCAGAGTGAAAGGGAACATCAGAGCCGAGGAGGAGAAGCAGAACTGACTCTGGGTCGGACCCAGGCTTTGACACAGTCACACCACGGCGTGGTTCATCGGGCACATAAAAAGAGAACAAGCATGGAGAGAGCGCCCCCTTCAGGTACGGAGGGAGGTGTCGGCAAGCGCTGTGTAAAACGTTAGCTCCAGGATTTTCATTTTTCCAATTTTCGCTCCCTTAGCCAGTCCTCACCCAGGACTCGGTTCCACGGAGAAGACTATATATCAAAAGACAGAGAATACCACAAACATAATAATCATTGTGCACTATGCAGGTAACATCTTAACTAGGAGGGAACTCATTGTAATAATAGCAATGAGAGCTCTAATGAAGTTCCACCTGTCTCCACTGGGTGGCAGTGTTAGTACAGTGGTACAGTACACATTCATTTCTAAGGACAGTTCTTAGCAATGACGGTTCTTAGCGTTACCTGCATTTTAGTCATCAGTAAAGTACGAACAAAATGCAATTTTACAGATGATGAAAATATAAACACTACACCAGACCTTATGCGATCGACTGCTCACGGCTTCCCAGGTCTAAACTTCTGATTTGTGGTGATGTGTATTTGACTCTCAAACATCCTAACATCCTCTAAGTTCATGGCTGAAAAGAGAGAGAGAGAGAGAGAGTCCTGACTAGCACTCGACAGTGAAGAAACCAGAAATATAGAATCCAGACACACACACTGTATTCAAAAAGGTACAATATGTCCATCCAGAGTTGTTTCACTTATCACTGTGGAGATGGGCAGCGTGACTTATACACCTTAAGATACAGAGCATCATATTCTTTCAAAAAGAAATACAAATATTAAAACTGGAAAAGTAGTAGTAGCAGTTAGAAGCTTGAGTTAGAGGAACAAACAGGAGATCCTGCAGGTTCCCACGAGCCATGATGGATTTGAGTTTGAGTCTTTCATATAGTGAGACATATGGTCCATTTGTCGTGATCTATAAGAGAAAGATGTCGTCGCATCAACACGACACAGTTATAAAAAAAACCACCACGTGCAACAGACTATGATCGAATGCAGCTCTTCCAAAACATTAAACCCTGTGAGAATTGATCAAGTGAGTCTGATGAAAAAGACGATTTCAATCAATCTCACATTCAACATGATATTGATTATGTGTGAATGAAAATGTGCAAAAGGCACACAAAAAATTTCTAATGCCTCACTGGCACAGTTACACATTACCTCACAATTCTGAGCCAGATCTCTGTGCTGAAATTCAAAGCAGCGCAGGTTCCACCTCACTATCAGAATTGAATAAGTATGGACTCTGTCGTTTCATAAGAGGCTAAACCAAACCCCCTCGTCAAACACATGACAGGATTTTACACACTATCCCGCATTTGGCTGTGTGGCACACTAGACAAGACTGCAGGGGCTGAACATGAAACTTGAGACACACACACACGCACACACAGACAGTAAGAGAGAGAGAGAGAGAGAGAGAGAGAGAGAGTGTTAAAAAAGTGTTAAAGGTGATCCCATTAGCACCTGAGATCAGGGAGAGAAAAAAAAACCCCTCAGATGGAGTTGTGTGAGCGGAGTCAAAGGTTAAAGCAGGATCAAACAGTGAAGATGAGGAAGAGGGCAACTGCTACACGGAGTTAACCTTTATGGGGTCAATGCCATTCCCTGGCCTTGTGTCTGTTTTACGGCCGGTCTGCCCCGCATCCTGCCTGCAGCTAACAGAAAGACCCCGGACTGACACGGGGCCACGGCGGGGGCAGGCAATCCAATCGCCTCCTCCTCGTAAATATCTGTTGACAAGCGGAAAACAAGTCCAACTTTCCCATGGTTCCTGTCTTCCATGACCGGCGTGTGGCCTCATGGGTATGGAGTACAGCAGTGTGAATGGCCCACCTCTCATCCTCACTCAGCACTGATTACAGGGCAGCAGACTCTCTCTCTCTCTCTCTTCTCTTTCCTCCTCCCTCTGTCTCTCTCTCTCTCTCTTCTCTTTCCTTCTCTCTCTATCTCTTTCTTTGTCTCTCTCTGTCTCTCTTCCTCTCCCCTTCTCTATCTCTCTCTCTCTCTCTCTCTCTCTCACACACACACAAATACACACACACACACACACATACATCATTGCTCAGTTGCTCATTCTTTTTCCCTCACACACACATATAATACATATCGGTGACACACACATAGTTCAGTTACTCTTATTGTTTTGCCACACACACACACAAACCCACACACACAAAAGGAATTGAGTAGTCGCTCATACTGTTCTGCCACAGACACACACACACACACACACACACACTCATACACACACACACACACATAGTTCTCTATTAGAAGCAGGGTAAATAATTTTAGTCCAGCACAGAACCCAGTTGTACATCATGAGTCAGTGATTCAGTGCTTTAGTGCTCAGCCCAAAGAAGGGGACAAGCTTTCTCCCCTGCACTCAGGACAACAGGCTGACCCAGCGCACCCAGGAGAGAAAGAAAGACACGAAAAACAAAATCCTACCTTTAAAAAAAACTAGACACACGAAACAGACCTTTCAGGTGACCAGTACAGGTTTAAGAAGATTCTAGAAGAGGGTCATGACTCAGTGGAGCATGTTTGGCTGTGCTTTCAGTTAAAAAAAAAAAAAAGAACTGAAAGAAAGAAATCTTTGTGTCACCTCCTCCTTAACTGACGCTGAGGCTGAGTGACAGTGTGGACAGACGGCCGGCCCAGCAGGGAGCAGGCTGATTCAGTGAGAAATGTTAACAGTTAACGGACAGAGAACCTAGAGCCTCACAGACAAGCCACATCCACTCAATAACGCAACCTGACTCTCCAAGTCAATCCTGTTTTGGGGGGAGAATGGTTGGAAAACTGCATTAGAGCAGCTGGTAAAGCCACTGGTCCTGATAGAACCCAAAGCCAATCCCCTCTTAATCCGTTCCTATCCAGTGACAGACTGAAATGAGTTTTAGTTTGATACAGTCAAAGAAACTCTCCGCTATGGCACTGACTCAAAGCAAATAAAAAAATACAGTGGCTTCATCTAGAAAAGTCAATGCATGGCTAACTCACAACATCTGAAACAAGCCCCAAATGGCATTGTAAATAAACAGTGATTCAGAAAAGTTAGTCATTTTGAAAAGGAACTTACAATACCAGTTATCTGTCCAAGCAAAGGCCTGTTTGTGTACAGCCAGCAACACATTCCTCATCACCTGAGAGAGAGAGATAGAGAGAGAGAGAGAGAGAGAGAGAGGGAGAAAGAGGGAGAGAGAGAGAAAGAGAGAGAGAGAGAGAAAATGTGTGAGAGAGAAAGCATGCGAGAGAGGTAGAAAGACAGAAAGAGAGAGAAAGAAGGAGGAAATACAACAGATTAGCTTCATTAGCAAGGATAAGGATAACCCTGTTGAGTTACAACAAATCCAAATAACTCAGGTTCACCTCTGCTGAATGTCGGGTTGTGCGTCGAACGAAAACAAAAAAAAAAAGACCTGCTTCAAAGGCAACAATCTTCTCCCTTTCCCTCTTTCATTTTACCAACACCCAGGGAAGAAAAAGAAAAAAAAAACACACAATGTGAAAGACGGAGAAAAACAAGGGGTCTGGCAGCTCAGCTGAGGCAGAACATTCTGAAAGGAGAGGTCAACCATCTCATCTTAAGATCCCGAACATTACAGAGGAACTGCTCTGTCTGGGTCAATCTTCCATTCTTTCCAAAATACCACACAAAACCGGCATGGAGAGGTGCACCCCCTGTACCCTTCACTGAAGGAACTCTACTCCTGCTTCAAAGACAGCATTTAAATGGTGAAAAGAGGGACAGGACGGGGGGAAATTGAATCTTTGGTCATCAATCAAAGGCCTGTTTCCGCGTCGGGGATCGTTGCATGAGAATGACTTTCTTTAGTCCCGTCCTCCAGCTGCTGCTCGGTAGCCGCGGCAGCGATTCCGTCTGGAGACAGCAGGCTGTCATTAACAAGTTGTGCCGTCCTGAAAAGGCAGCGCGCTCCTGAGGGAAACGTTTACGAGCTTAACTGAGCCCGTGAGAATACGGAGATTAGACTAGCGCCTTTTTATGTGTCCGCCAATATGCCGCCGAAGTGGAAACGTTATGGAAACCGAGCCATGCTTCATAACACTGCATCCAACAGCAGAAGCAATAATGGGTAGAAAAGGCTTAAGTCAAACCTGTTTTCAACATTAAACTGGAGTCTTTAGGGAGTGCAGGCAGGCTGTCACAGCACGATGATGTTCAGCAGTGGGAACCTGAAGTACAGAGTTTTGGGAAAGAGATGCAGACAGACAGATGCTTGGAAACATGAAATGTACTTTGTGTACAAATTATTCCACCTTGGTCTGAAGGCCCCACACCTCAAACTGGACACACACCAGTTTGTAGGAACACACGACTGGTTTGGTGGTCTCTCTCCAGTCCTCTTTCAGAGGCCCTCTTCCTGTTTTCACAGAGGTAAAATGCCTCAGGTCCTAAAGCAAGAAATTAGCACAGAAGAAAGGGATGAAGAGAAGAGAAGAGAAGAGAAGAGAACAGAACAGAACAGAACAGAACAGAACAGAACAAAACAGAACAGAACAAAACAGAAGTCATGACCTTGAAATTAAAAAGTTGCAATTAAAATTTCTGAGCAGGGCAAGACAAAATGTGACTCTGCACCTTTAGCAATAGCCTTCTATGGGAAAATATTATGGGATTATGTTGCATCATGAATTGATTGCGAAGAAAGAGTGAGACTTTGGAAAAAAAATGATCACACCTTTAAATTGCTCTAACCTTCTTTACAGTAAAGGTGATGCCATGTTGAGGTATTCCTGCTTACGTGGTCATTCTAACTGTAACACACAAACATAAATAACGGACATAAAAAAGACATAAAAAAGACATAAAAAATACATATAAATAATATACTAATATTTCACCGCAGTTGCCTTTCCCAAAAACAGTGGTAACATATGAGAGATAAATGATGTAAGAGAGAGCTCGGGACTTGTGGCAGGTTTAAAACGCTCTTTGTCTCTCATGTCAGTCTAAGACAGTTTATTAATTGCTGCTTTTGCCTTAAAGGAGCCGCGGCCCGTGCTTACATGAGAGCACATCATATGAGCGAGCGAGAGCTGAGCCCTGGGCTGCTTTTATGAGCCCCTTAAAAACCGGCAGCTTGTACCTCCGACTCTCAGCGTGTGAGCAAACTCAGTCAAAGCAGCATGTAAATCACGGTCCTGACACACACACACACACACACACACACACACACCCTCCCACTCAGTCTTTCTTAAGACAAAATCACCGCTCTCATGGATTAGGAGAATGCAAAGTCTCAGGAGTGGAGCAGAGAGGAAAGCAACAGCTGTAGTCTTAAAGAGAGAGAGAGAGAGAGAGAGGGAGAGAGAGAGAGAGAGAGAGAAAGAGAGAGAGAGAGAAAGAGAGAGAGAGAGAGAGGAGTACCTCTGAGATCCTGTAATGTCTGTCAGGGATGTGATCATAGGCGATGTCTATGAAATCCACTTCCATTTCAGCAGTCCCTCTCTCCTCTCCAAACACCTGCGGAGACAGAGTCGCATTCCTGTCAGAGGCTGGATATTGCTTTTCCTGCATATATTTTATGTTCCAGAAAACTAATAAAGGCGGCATATGCGTCCTCAAAATAACGGAGAAAGGGTTCGGATCTGAAAAAAATCATAACAATGAAATCATCGCTCACGTCCCCATTCGTTCCACAGGTGTCCTCATGTTTGGTCCCAATATGGATTGAAAACTTGGATAAGAAAGAACACTGCAAGCGGACAGAACGAAATTCACTTCTGACTTTCACTGCTTGATATAGACTTTGTATAAAACCACTTTGAACAGAACGCCAGTGTACCTACGGAGGTGTGGGTGCACACAGGCACAGACACACATGCACACACACATAGACAAACACATACACACACGTACACACACACACACACACACATGCACACACATGATTCAGAGGAACTCTGCAATTTCTACCAGGTACAACACATTACCATCACACAGCTGTAAGCACTCATGAAGTACTTAATCAAATCAGAGATACAGAGGAAAACAGATCTAAAGTACAGCCTATTTACAGATTATATCTACAGTACAGACTATATCTACAGTACAGACTATATCTACAGTACAGCCTATTTACAGATTATATCTACAGTACAGACTATATCTACAGTACAGACTATATCTACAGTACAGCCTATTTACAGATTATATCTACAGTACAGACTATATCTACAGTACAGCCTATTTACAGACTATATCTACAGTACAGACTATATCTACAGTACAGCCTATTTACAGACTATATCTACAGTACAGACAATATCTACAGTACAGCCTATTTACAGACTATATCTACAGTACAGCCTATTTACAGATTATATCTACAGTACAGACTATATCTACAGTACAGCCTATTTACAGATTATATCTACAGTACAGACTATATCTACAGTACAGCCTATTTACAGACCATATCTACAGTACAGACAATATCTACAGTACAGACTATATCTACAGTACAGCCTATTTACAGATTATATCTACAGCACAGACTATATCTACAGTACAGCCTATTTACAGACCATATCTACAGTACAGACAATATCTACAGTACAGACTATATCTACAGTACAGACTATATCTACAGTACAGCCTATTTACAGATTATATCTACAGCACAGACTATATCTACAGTACAGACTATATCTACAGTACAGCCTATTTACAGACTGTATCTACAGTACAGACTATATCTACAGTACAGCCTATTTACAGATTATATCTACAGTACAGACTATATCTACAGTACAGCCTATTTACAGATTATATCTACAGCACAGACTATATCTACAGTACAGCCTATTTACAGACCATATCTACAGTACAGACAATATCTACAGTACAGACTATATCTACAGTACAGACTATATCTACAGTACAGCCTATTTACAGATTATATCTACAGCACAGACTATATCTACAGTACAGACTATATCTACAGTACAGCCTATTTACAGACTATATCTACAGTACAGACTATATCTACAGTACAGCCTATTTACAGACTATATCTACAGTACAGACTATATCTACAGTACAGCCTATTTACAGACTATATCTACAGTACAGAGGCAAAGGCACTTACTACATATTCTTCAGGTGAGGAGATCCAAAAGACGATCAAGGACGTGCAGAAAATAAGAACAAGCACAGATCAGAAAATAAGAACAAGCACAGATCAGAAAATAAGAACAAGCACAGATCTGAGCAAAATTTGGAAACATGCACAAAACTGGCCGCGAGCACACTGACATTTCATTAAGGTGCTAGTTTTTAGAACAGCTTTTTAATACAGTTATTAGTTTCATTCTGAAACAACATCATTGACAGAGGGAAGTAACAGAACTCTGTGTGAGACTCTAAGCCTTGTCTTTATGGTATGTAGTAGAGCAGCTGTAGCTCAGTGTACCTGTTACAGTATACAGATTAAAAATCCAGTGTACCTGTTACAGTATACAGATAAAAATTCCAGTGTACCTGTTACAGTACACAGATTAAAAAATCCAGTGTACCTGTTACAGTATACAGATAAAAATTCCAGTGTACCTGTTACAGTATACAGATAAAAATTCCAGTGTACCTGTTACAGTATACGGATAAAATTCCAGTGTACCTGTTACAGTATACAGATAAAATTCCAGTGTACCTGTTACAGTATACGGATAAAATTCCAGTGTACCTGTTACAGTATACAGATTAAAAAATCCAGTGTACCTGTTACAGTACACAGATAAAATTCCAGTGTACCTGTTACAGTATACAGATAAAAATTCCAGTGTACCTGTTACAGTATACAGATAAAAATTCCAGTGTACCTGTTACAGTATACGGATAAAATTCCAGTGTACCTGTTACAGTATACAGATAAAATTCCAGTGTACCTGTTACAGTATACGGATAAAATTCCAGTGTACCTGTTACAGTATACAGATTAAAAAATCCAGTGTACCTGTTACAGTACACAGATAAAATTCCAGTGTACCTGTTACAGTATACAGATAAAAATCCAGGGTACCTGTTACAGTACACAGATTAAAAAATCCAGTGTACCTGTTACAGTATACAGATAAAAATTCCAGTGTACCTGTTACAGTATACGGATAAAAATTCCAGTGTACCTGTTACAGTAAACGGATAAAAATTCCAGTGTACCTGTTACAGTATACGGATAAAAATTCCAGTGTACCTGTTACAGTAAACGGATAAAAATTCCAGGCCTTTTCTGTGCTGTAGAAAATCTGTGGGACGAACACTCTGGTCCAAGATGGCAATTACTGTGAAAATATCCATCATAAAACACAATTTACTGTGAAAATATCCATCATAAAACACAATTTACTGTGAAAATATCCATCATAAAACACAATTTACTGTGAAAATATCCATCATAAAACACAATTGTGACACAAACAACACGTCATTATGAAGAACTTTTAACTAAATACTTGTACCACTTACACTGTACCAGTGATGCCAGTAATTTGCCATAACATTCCTGGCTGTGTTTTTAGTGAGTACATTAAGCCTGAGTCTACATTCAGCATGTGCTGGGGCCATACATTCATTAAACTGAGTGTGCTGTCACTGGTTATGCAGCAAAGTACAACAGAGACAGAGCACATTGAACTGCTAATTGTGACTTGACCCAAGCCTAGAAAACAGCTAATTTTGTCTTTGTCCCCCAAAACATAAACAGATGAATAACTGCAGAAAAAAGAGAAGTTCTCTCACGGCAAAACAAAAGTCATGTTATATTTCTCCTGACGCCTGTCCATCCGTCTCACTCCCTCGTGAAGTCTCGCATCCGGAGCAATGATGGAATCACGTACAGCACAGCCCCTCTTTCCACGGCACAGCCGCCGCGTACGGCCATTACGGATCGATCCACACTTTACATCAATCAAAAACAGATTGAATCTCTCTCTGAGCACGCTGGGTTGTCTGTCCAGGGCCACGGAAACAGCTTCACACACCCCCAACGCACGGCACAATGTCTCATTTCTTTCAGAAATCCGCTGGCTTTCACTTCTTTACACTTGTCCATGCTTTTCAGTATCATATTCACAACCAACACTGAACAGGAACTTTGGTTCTGGCCAAAGAAACCTGTCTGAACCATCGCGCCCAACATAAAAAAAATGTAAGCAGCGCTAGTCAAGGTGTTTTTCATCTTGGTCATTTAGTATTTGCGATTTCATCAGGCGGTTTGACACATCTGTACGTGACGTTTCTTCACTGAATGAGATTTACCAAGGGTCAGTTAAAGGTAAAAGGGGCAAAACAAGCGTGATTCAACAGTGAGGGGAACGTATAGCGCCTCTCCAAGAAACAATCGACGAGGCATACAGAGAAGACGAAAGAAAAACTTATTCACATCGCTGACTACATTTCCCCCCCCCCCCTCCTTTCCCAGCCTGTCTCTCCTTCTGGAGGTGGTGAGTCTGGAAGCAGCCAGTTATTAACAATGCACCTCATTGCACAGTGCGTAGGCTCACACGGGAAAGGCAGGTTAAAAATAGAATGCTCAGAGATTTGGTTCGAATGTTTTAATAGCTTGCGAACATAACTAAAACAAAATAGCCCTGCACTGGGTTGCCAGGCAACTGAAGCTAACTCAATTCAGAATTTCTGCACTTGGACCAAAAAAAAAAGAAAAACCCAGTAAAAACAGTAAAGTAGGGAGATTTTTTTTTAAGACTGCTTTAAGAAATAGGCTACAGTCAGCACTGGATAAACAGGCTGATGTTGAGTGGCGTTAATACCCCTTATAGCACTATTAACAAAGCATGAGTCAGGTATTAGCGCTTTCCAGGGGGAAAAAAGCTATTACTACGTTATGACCATCAAAACCTCCTTTGTCTAATGTTAACAGTAATAATGCTGCTAATTAGTCAAATGACTGACATAATATGCCCACTGAGACAACATAAACTCAAAACACAAAGCACACTGAGCTCATATTCCATTAATGTGCATCTTTCACCCAGGTTTGAGAACTGTATGAGGCTGTAAGGCCGTGACCCACAGGTTAGAGAAGCGGGCTTGGGACCAAAAGGTTGCCGGTTCAAGCCCCTGGACTGGCTTGGGAAAAAAACGTGTAAGGTGGGGGGAGAGTAAATGAACAACGCTCCATGACTGCAGTTCCCCTAATCAAGACACCTAACCCCAACTGCTGCCCGGACGCTGCGGCTGAAACAGCTGCCCACTGCTCTGGGTGTGTGTATGCATGTATGTGTGTGTGTGCACCCACTGCTCCTCCTGTGTGTGTGTTCACTGCTCACAGATGGGTTAAATGCACATTCCTAATTTCTCTTGGGATCAATAAAGTATCTAAAATTGAAAAAAAAAAAATTCTGTTCACTGCTCTGGTAGGGAATGGATGCCTTACAGGTGCATTCTCTTTACAGTGTACTGGCCGTGTCTACGCACGGTGACATAATAAGGAATGGATGCCTTACCTGGACAGGTGTATTCTCTTTACAGTGTACGGGCCGTGTCCACGCACGGTGACATAATAAGGTTCATTCTGCGGACCTCCACACCCTCCCCTTCCCCTCCGCTCTCTTGATGACTGTTTGCTGACAGCGTATGGCTGAGCAATCCTGTACTACAGACAAAAAGAACGACAAAGATGACCCTCACAGCTGACGTGTTGAAAACGGTTTGTACGTCAAATACATGAGATACAAACCGTGAGGTGCGCCTGTGGGAAGAGGCAGTAAAATCATTAAGAAGAAATCTATGCATAATTTGCGACTGTGCGCTTTTCAATCTAGAGTACCTGAACCTTGGAGAAAGAAAAACTTGAATCTTTGTTGAGTAAGCACCATCAGAAATTCAGGCTTTTCTTTTTCTTTCTTTTCTTCTTTTTTAACAACAGACCCTCCATATAGTCAGTAATTTCGCCTCCTGTTACAAGCAGGCATTTTAACCGAAATGGGTTTTGGTCTACGTTAATCTGAACGATAAAACAGTTAGCTTCCCCACTTGAACTGTTCGTTTGATTTACCTACTCCACCGTTAGAGGAATGCAAATACGGTACTCCTTCACCAGCATGATGTCTGAACTTGCCGAACTTCCTCAGAAATTACTTAAATAGTCTACTGTAATTGGGATAGTTCCTACTGATGAAACTTCCTGTTTTGTTGAAATGACAGCCGACGACAATATGCGAGGAAATAACATATCAACAAGAGAGTGAAAAGTGTCCATAATTCTATTTATTTATTTATTTATTGGAAGTTCCATTTTTATTTTTAAACGACAGTTATGTATTCCATGTCTATGTGGCAGTGGCCGCTTCAGTCTGATACAACACTACTGCAAAACATAACGGGAGCAGGAATGTCGAAAACAAACGCAGACAAACGCAGCTCAAACTACTAGAATATTATCTCTCCGAATATTATCTAGAACATTCATGTTTTCGCTTGTTTTTACATTGATTCTCATGAAACGTTTGTAGCAGAGGTTTATGAGTGAATAAGAAATTATACAACTCGAATAAAATCGTGAAATTTCTTACTTCAACACAAATTAAACGAGCACAACATACCGGTACAACACTTCTTACTAAACACCGTTCCAAAAGGTAACTTCATTAATTCTCACCCGTGACAGCTTTTCCATGGATGAAGACAATGCCTCGTGCCTTCCGTTGCCGATCGGTAGCTTTTGACTTACCCTATAATTTTTTTACAAAACGCCGAAGTTTTCAGCGAACTATCAATGACGTACGAGTTAGTTTATCTGAGCTTTGTTAATTGACGTCAACTTCTTAAGTGACTGTACTACATATCCAAGTCGACAGACTGACCTCTAGGGGTGACACAGGAAATGAATGAATGAATGAATAAATGAATGAATAAATGAATGCTACTTTGTAATAACTAGCCTTCTGTTGACTCGTCAGCTCATTCTTCGCTTTCTCCTACTGAACTCTCCTCTTAAGTGCCAGCCATCAGGGATACCTAATCCACATTTTAAGACACTTAAGACCAGTGGTGGCTGTTTTGAGTTTTATCTTCCTCATCCTGATTTTGTTGCACTATGGAGCTGTATGGAGCAGACAGATCTGCACTGCAGATTTCATGTCCTCTGACGTTACATTTAATTAAGCCGGTTTAATTGATGCTCCTTTTGCTGAGCTTTGATTACTTCTCTGTTCTCTTCTGTTTCCTCATTTTCTCTGACACTGGCATTTCATTATTATACCTTAACACGTTCAGATTCTGACAGAAATACTCATTTTCACTGGTTTGCAGACGAAGAAAAGAAAAAGAAGTGGTCAAATGCACCGCAGTGTAGTTATTGGTTCATGTTATGAGCCCCACAAGTAATTGTACACGCGCAGTGTACGTGTTTGCAATTTTACTTTTGAAATGCGTGAATGCTATCGCTTTCGCGTTCGCTGGCTTTTGTGTTTTGCTAAGTCTTGTTCAGGCGTTGATCTAGCACTCATCGTCTTCTCTCCTCTCCTATTTTCATGGTAATTCCTCTCCACTAATTTGCTTGGAGGAGAAACCTTAGCTTGCCATTACCCCCACCCTCTTCTCCATTCTCCCTTTACTGCGATACACCTCACCCCCACCCCACCATGCTCCACACTCAAGCCTAGCTTTCCACCCATCCATCAACCTGTCGGGCTGTGCAGTGGACCCAGTTAGAATGAAAAACCCTTATTGCGCTCTCACTCACGCTCCCTCTCTCTCTCTCTCTCTCGCTCGCTCAAGGTGCACCTTTTAACACCAAGTGTTCTGTTGCATGGGCACAGAAAATGTTCTTTGTTGTTTTTGTAGCTGTGTTATTTCAGTGCAGTAAGGTCGTTCCAAATCGTACACACATTCCTCACACTGCTCAGCATCTCTCCAATTCATTGCAGAAATAGTCACTTTTGATTAGAGTATTTTGAGAAAGGTGCCAGCCAAATGTCACCATAATTTTTCAGTCAATATGTAAGCTATAAGCAGAACACAATGGTTCTTCCAATATTCCCATAGGTTTCTCATCAGCCCCTGTGACGGGATCAGCATTGCAATCCATCGCGTAGCAGTTGTACACCAAATTTAGGAACAGCAGGTGGCGGTAGGGAGCTGTACACAGGATTGTTCTTTATGTTGACAAATTCATTTCGGTTCACTTAACATACAAATTGTAGTAACAGAATGCCTAGTGTCACTTAATTTTGGTATCGTTTTAATATTCCACCGTTAAAAATAGCGAAAGTCCGAGTTATGATCATATATATATTAGCGTATGTGTTTCACGTGAATACTTTTCTGAAATAAAGAGAAACTACTTGTACTTGAATTGCTCGTTCGTGAAGAAAGCTGGAGGAATTTTTTTAGAACTTTTGTTATGATTCAGAACAGACATTTGTTATCACTGTATCGGTGAGTCCGTCAAGCGGGTAGGGTTAGTGTGTACCGCTTTTGTGCGTTAGGCAATAATTCTATATGTTTAATAACCAACGTCTCGGAGCATTCACTTTCTGTAAATTTAATAGCCTACACATGGGTGCAGACCAACGTATATTTGATAGCGTACAACATATATTCTTTGCTACGAAATGTAAAGACACGGAATGTTTTGTTCTGTCTATAAATTATCTCATAATAATGTATAAAAATGACTTATAACTCCTAAAATGTCCTCCTTAAAAAAGTGAATTGGACAGGTTAAAAACATTATTTGTGATAAGCTTAATATTTATCATCCTATAAGATGCATTCCATGTTTCCACTAATAGACCTTCATTTTAAGACGCATCAGAGTATGAGCTGTTGCAGTGCAGTGAATCCTTGCAAACAGCATCACCTATAAATTTCCTTCCCACTTTCAGCTTGAAACATGTCAGCTAAATAATCAGCAGTTATACACAGATCACGCATTGTTTGTTTGTTGTTGTTGCTGTTGTTGTTGTTTTTGATAAACCAGCTGAGTTATGACTAACAAAGGCAGGTCTGGACTCATTTATTTGGCAGCAGCTGGGCAGGAGCTTGAGGTCGTTAAGAGAAAGCCTACACTCTGTAATGCCAAAGAACCAGCCAATCCCAGCGCTGTTGTCATGGACTGACCAAGCAGTGAAATGCAGGAGAAGGTGATGGTAATTAGGAGATGGGGACTGTGACCTGGAGAGGTCGCAGGGGATGATGGGAGTTTGGCCAGCATGGCCGGAGGGCATCGCCGTCAGCCTGTCACTCATGCCGTCTCTGGACAAAGTTAAATGACAGGTGAGACACCCCCACCGGCCTGAAGAGCAGCTCCACAGACAGACATGCCACCACAGACACTGCCACTACAGGGTGCAGAGGTGGAAAAAATTGTTTGGTAAAAAAAAAAGTCAAAATCTATCTCACATTTGCACTTAAATCTGACATTTAATAATTACATAACTTTATTAACCTGATTATTTAATCATTATGTTAACGTCTGGGTTTTCCTAAGTATGACACTTAAACAGCGATTAAATTAAGCAAACAACTTTTGTGACATTTCAATATTTATCAAAAATGGGAAATATTTTTCATACTTTAATAAATGTGTGATCGTGTTGAACATACTTTACATGTTACATGTTAAGGGTTTATGTGGGAGAACTTTTATTTTGACATTAAATGATTTAATTAAATACTGAAAATCTCCACTTCTACTTATCTTGTTGAAAGAGTATTATGTAAGTGAAACCCATTCAGTTACAGCATTAGAATAATGATGAACATCCTCAAAAACACTGGATCTCAGAGCCCCAGCAGACTCTAAGGATATACTGCCTATTCCTCTTCAAGTTAGGGGCTGGGCTATATGTCTGCCTAGAACTGGATCTCAGACTTTAGTATTTCCCCGCTGTTAATGTCAGACTGAGGCAGCTCTGTGTTATAATATCACGAGAACAGTCTGTGTGCATGTGTGTGTTTGAGTGTGTGTGTGTGTGTTTGTGTCTAGCTGGCATACTGCCACTGCTGAAACTCTCATACGCGACCTTCTAGTCCTTGATCAGATTACCATTTGCTTTTCTCTTGGTCAGTTCTGCAATATTAGGGACCGTGACAAACATCAATCTCCCATTCTTGTCAGAATGCAGCTCCCATACAGCATTGCTGAATAATTCATCAAGAGCAATGCAATGATGACAACAGAAAACATGGACCAAAGAAGGCTGCCACTGGCAATAGCCTGGAGAATAACAAAAAAAAAAAAAAAAAGAATTGTGTTGTTCGCCGTGGTTGAATTTAGAGGCAGAGCTGAAGTGTGGCGGTGCTATAACTGCTTTCTAGGTGTTTAGTCTCCTGGTTTCAAGCGGTCTGTTCTCTGCTCCTTCCAAATAAGATTGTTGGCCAAATGGCCACCTCCTGAAAACCGCATACCTCTGAGAGAGCTCCTTATCTGCGACCTGAGGCAGGTGAGGCCAGAGGCCAAAGGTCGCCTATTGTCCAGCGAACAAGCCTGACTTAACCTGCAGACAGTTCCTTTTAATTGCCCACTTCAGCGTTCGGCTCAGGGCACAAACGACGACCAGATGAGCCCAGCGCAGCCGAGCATATCTGGGCTTCTCAAGCAGCTGTCATACAACGACTCTCCCCACAGATAATCCCCCAATCTGTCATGACTGATCAAAGCCCACTGCTCTGACAGCCTGAGGTGACGCGTCAGAGGATTGCATATGTGATCAGGACTTAGCAGCATAAACTAACTACGCACTGATTGTATATCGAAAGCGTAAGCATAGCTGAATGAAAACTAGGCCAGAATTCGGTGTATGAAAACATTCTCTGAGAATCATAAGAAATTTTTATTAAGTTATTTATTTAGCTTTGGTTGAGTAAGCTTAACATGACGCAAAAATGAAAAGGTAGCTTGTGGCTTTTGGAGAGACTGTTTTTAAATAATGTCAGAACACAAGGCTGATTATGCAACTAATGAAAATTACACGCCCCTTTGGTGAACTCTGAGTTTATCATTTTGGAAGCTCCTGCTTAAGACTGTCTGTTTGGTGTGGGAAATGATGTTTTAGCCTAGTTAGTACTACCCAAATGTTTTGAGAACCACTTCAGTCAAGTGCAGCACTCAGGAAATTGAAAGAATTTAAGTGTAATGTGCCATAGTAGCAGCTGTGTTTTCTTGCATTTAATGTTCTGTTCTCTAAGAGAACGCTACTGTTGAAATGTCTATCCTTCATGAGCAGACAAATTAAAACTGGTTTTGTTCATTTAGCTGTACTTTTTCGCACAGTAAGCATTTGAGAGACGTCATGGAAATATTTGAGTAGTTTATTTACACATAAACCGTTTGTGTAAAACCGCTGTGTTTTGCTTTGATGCTCAATGACCTTCAGAGACAGTTTCATAATGTAAAACTAAACTGACCCTACGTCACGCCAAGATGAAGAGCCTCTTTCACTTTTCCCATTAAGGCTAGGTTTCATTTTCTGAGCAGGGCTCCACGTCCGGTCCACTTCATGTGTGAAGATGTCCAGGAGAGGAATCAGTGATGCCAGTGTAAGCCTTACTAAATTAATCCTTTGCTTTCCTTTCATTTCCGTCCAACTATCAAGGGTTAGAATGTTAGAATTTTTTTTAACGTTCCTCAAACAATGTTTTTTCCACAGACACCACACAACTAATTTGACAGAAACACTACCTCCAACACATGCACATATACATTCACTCAACCAGACATTTCAAGACAGAGAGAGAGAGAGAGAGAGAGAGAGAGAGAGAGAGAGAGAGAGAGAGCGAGAGAAAGAGAGAGAGAGAGAGAGAGAGAGAGAAAGAGAGAGCCTAAACTGCTGGGCCTCAAGTCCACCTCCCTCTCTCAGACCATGAAAAGTCTGTGACAGTAATCCCCAACACACCACTCTCATAAGGCTAATGAGGGACACTTTTAGGATCAGGGCCTGGCCCCTCAGCGTGAGGGTCCAAACTGAGAGTATGGGAACTCAGTCACATGGTCACCCCTTCATTCTCCTAAGTCATTTTTTAATTGGCGAATGTTTTCCTCTTGTTTGATATGAATAAAAATAAAGCAACAGGAAACATGGCAGCTTAGTATGAAAGGTTGTATATAGAGGCTTATGTTCTGAGGGGATTAATCCAACTCTGGCTTAAATTACATCATAGTCTAATATTTCCATTTTTACATAATGTATGAAAAGCTACAATAAGAGCAGGAGGTGTCCATCACACACTGGATTTCCATGTTTAAGGAAATTTCACTGTCAGATTTTTGAGTGCTCTGATGTTTTTCTCAGGATATGATCAATTCCAACCTAGCAATGTCTGTTCAGCTCACTTCATTGCAATTTAAAGCAGACTGTGAGAATAGAATAGAATAGAACAGAATAGAATAGATGTGTAATCTAGAGAACAATAGTGTAATGTGAAATGAAAGAAAATCTGTTGCGTGTGTACTTCCTTAAAAAGGATGTGAGGTGAAATAATAGGTGGAGATTTAAATAAATTTGGATATTTGCCATACCGAGGTGCACTAACATCAAACAGAGCGAGTACAACCCGCGGTTTTAACAACTACACACCAATGGTCCTCGCGCTTGTCTGAGAAGTGTTAACTCTTCGGCTGATGCATGCTAAACCAATAACTAACGGGAACGAATCATTCAAAAACATTCATGTTTCCTATTCGATTTAAACAAATAAAACATCACAAAATTAAGCAAAAATATGAAGTAAAAACTCCGGTCAAGACTGGATCGAAGTTTCAAAAAGTTTAATTATGCTGATAACAGCATAGTGACAGGATTTGGGATTGATCAACTCGATGTACTCCGCAAGTTACCGCACTGCTCAAATGAGAGTCAGTGCTGAGAGGGGCTTTCTTGAAATGATTAAAACTGGTCACGACAAGGACAGGCATAGTTTGGGGCCACTGAATTCTGCAAGTAGCTTTTCTAATGCGCTTAACGGTGAAGTTCGGGAATGCGTAGAGGGGGGGGGGCTTTTTTTGCCAATCCCAGGTGTGGCCGTGGGGTTAGGTGAAGCGAGGAGAGTTATTCTTCTCTTCAAAGTATTCCAGGGGGCAGGGCTCTGATCTCCCGAACGAGTGAGTGGACCCGAGGGGAGGAGGCTTATTGGGTGATTTGCTGGAACTGAGCAGAGATTGATAGAGAGTCAAACATACACGCTGCAGTGCGCATTCGGATGTGAGGCTAATTCCGTGAAAACCGCAACTTTTTTGTTGCATTTTAAAAGCGCAAGATTTGCGGGATAAACTTCGCTTGGCGTTTAAAAGATCGTTGGCAGGACTTAAACTTTATTCAGCTCACAATTTTTCTTGTTGTAATTAAGAGCCACTAAGGCCGGAACTTTTTTGTGGGCAGTCAGGATGTCAGGCATATCTGTGAATGACCACCTTGAAGGGATATTGTCAGATTTCGAGGGTGAGTATGTGTTTTGAAATTATTTCAGTTAAAAACCAAAAACAGTTGTGGTCATACAAAATCAAACTGGAGAGATGATTTCTGGAAATTTAACTCATAACTAACTTTATTAGTTTCATAAACCGATGATTACTATTTTATTGTCTGTCATTACGCAATTAAAAAGCACTAGCAGTCGAGGCAGAAGTAGACTATTTAAGAGCGGAAAAGTTTACAGACCGCAGAGTGAGTATGCGTTGAATGTTCCTGTTTTTCCATTGTGAAGACCCCCTAAAAATGCTCTCGACAGGATGCGAAGTTAGGACTACGGGTAGAGACGAGCTTCCTTAATATCCCCCCCCCCCCTCCCTATCATGTGCAGATGCAATGCAGACATATGAAGTTGTGAGTGTGTGTTATATTGTTCTGGATTCTATACTTTTTCCCATAGCCTGCCGCCTTTCATACACTAATGACATCAACGCGACTATCATTTTTCATGCAAGATGTCCTGTTGGTCTGCTATACACAACGACGCGTCCATTTCGCCCCTACTCAATGAGCCATTGTACTTTTGGCTTATTTCATGAGCTGGCATTTCGTACAATAAAATGGAATTCACACTAAACAATATGTCTTGATTAATTAGAAATAAGAAAAAATACCTAATCATCAGATAAGAAAGAAAAATGAAAAGTATTACAAGTTTTTATTTGCTTTCACAGCTGGTTTACGACTGTTTAAATGTAAATACATTTAAAAATACACTGGTAGAAGTCAAAGGGCAGAATTAGAGTTGTGTAATTCCACGCTCTTCGCGAGAAAGTCACGATTTGAACATTTGCACCCTTACATTACTCCACTGCTTGACTGTAATTAGCTTACCATGTCATAAGCTAGTCCTCCTCCTTGCACTGCAGGTCTGGCATGGCTTTATATAGAAAACTGTCCCCTTTGCCTTCACCGCAACTTCGTCCACTATTGAATTTGACACACATTTCTGAGGAAGAGAGAAGTCGTCCCTAGCAGATCCGTCATGGACAAACCCACAGCAGGGACATAAGAACAATGGCCACTCTCTCACAACATCTCAGTGTTTAGACAGGTGCTGATCTGGGGAGAAAAACAAATTAGTTCAAGCCCTTTGGAATAAAGAACCATCTATTATTACATTTGTGTGCCTGTCAGCTAAGTACTGTCACAGTTCTTAGAATGTGTCCCCCTTGGCTCTGGGAAGTGAGAGAATTTCTCAGTGAGTAAGGTATTCCACATAGAAATGACACTGCCAAAGAAAGAGACACCGCAGTAAACACAGGTTGCCACAAAAACCTCACACATTAGTGAACATGATTTATTTTTAAGTATGATTAAATGGTGTGCTAAGAATTGTGAAAGAAAAAGATATACTGTTAACTTACTGATTCATTTGGTGGGGATAAACTTTAACAAATGCAACAACACCACATGAGTTTTACCCCCTCAAGGCAAACCAACCTATTAGATGAGCTAGCTTTGATCACTCCCCCCCTCTCCCTACAAAGTTCTAATAACATAATAGCACAGTACTCTGATGCCTTTGATGTGAGGATTGATTTTCAGCTGAGCAGATGTTTTTATCGCATTGGCCATTTAACTGAAGAAATGTCCAAGGGTCCCTAACTCAGACAACAACCCTTTTGCATTTCTGGAGACCCAATTCTCAGTGGGCCGTATCAAATGTGACAAGCTCAAATTTAGTTTGGACAAAGAATGCGATTGTTGGGCATTGGTGCTTTTGTGTGTATCTGTGGATGTCTCTTTTTTTCTCTTCTTCCTCTTTCTTTTCTTTTTTTTTAAAGGAGTAGTGTCCTCTTTTGCCGGTGCCCACTTCAATTTTCATTCCAATTGCTTTTTTTTTTATTTTTTTTTTATCCCCATCATGTGATTCCTTCTAGAAGGTACTGGCAAGAGAAGCATCTCATTCTTTTGCCTTTACGTTAAAGTGGGCCAGTGGGGTAGTCTTAAACAAGAGGCCAGTGTGCCCTGAATGAGCTCCAGTGAGGATCTTACAGTGGTCCTGTTCACAGAAGTCAGAGATCCTGCATGCTGAGCTGGAATGTTATAGTCTGCATGGCAATGCTGTCTTTTCCTTTCATGTGGGCACCATTGGTTGCACCATTGGGAGGCATGATCATCTACGATATGCAAACAGAACCCAGTGGTTAGATAGTCAATGTGATATGTAATATGGTAAAGAAAATAGGTTTTTTTCTGCCATAGTTGTGTATTCATGGATAGGTCTTCAAAGAGAGGCTGGAGCCAAGGGTACTGCATGCGAAATCAATGGAAGAAAGATACTGTTTTTCCACGGGGCAACGTTTCTGTGAAGTCGATGGGGTCACTAGACTAAACCCATACTAAAAGTAGGCCTGACCCTCATGCCTAGGCTGCTGACCTAGTAAATCCAGAAGTTCAACAATCATATGTTCTGTGGTCATGCTAACATGTTTGGCCCCCATTGTCTTTTCAGCCTGCGCATTCCTCGGGTCATTACAACACAGGTCCGTGCTGAAGACTTCTGTGAGCATGAATAGGGGAAGCTTTGAGAGGGAAGATGTGTTTATGTGTGGCTTTGTCCATGCATATCTGGTATATGTGGGTCCAGTAATGTGTAATTACTGCTCTGTAGGAAAAGTTAAGCAAAAGCATCATCGGCCGAAGCCTTTGCCCTTTGGAGGAAACTCACGTTGTCAGTGCAAAAGGTACAAATCCCTAGATAAACCCTAAGATTTTTCTTTTTTTGTTCTGGAGGCTGATTGATTAAGTTGTTCCCCTAGATTAAAAAGTTCAGTCACTTGTGATCCCCCTCCGCTGAAGTACATGCGCTTCACTCTGCGTGCATGAGACTAGCGCATGCCTTCTCTAACATGTGTGAGGCCTGCTAGTAACGTCGTGCACTTCATGTTTTGTGGTTTGGCCAAGCAGTGTGACACACTCCAAGGAGAATGCTGTTTGCTAAATGAATTCTGTCTGCAATTATACGGGCACCTTGCTGACAGTTGAAATTCAAACCATGAATCCCAAATGTAAGATATAACTTTACACTACAAAGCCTTGAAATCATGTGGGCCACTCACAAGCCCATTGTAAGGCATGTTTAATAAACGACTTACAGTCTTTAAGATATAGGATCAGTTACCTTTAATGGCAAATTCCAAATGTATGTCAGAAGTTAAGAGTTTGCATGGTTATATTTTGTACAAGGAAACATAAGTATCTCATTCTCCAAAACTGCGTGTTCTGAGTATCATGGAGGAACAGACATAAACAAACAGCTGGATTTAGTTAATGATAGTTATGGAGGTGTCTCTCTCTCTCAAAGACAGTGCTTTGATTATCCAGCCCTGGGCAAACAACCAAATCCACCCAAATCTGAAGCTGTAAAGAGAGAGGATATATGGAAGTTCTCTGTTTGTTTGTGCTTCTCATTTATAAAGGGTGTCAACCACTGAAATCTTGGCCATTGAAAGCCTGTTTGACTTTATGAATTAACCTGAACAAGGCAGTGACTGGGACGAAGAAACACCGCCAAGTTATTCCATTATATATGAAACAACAGAAGAATTTTGGCAGCGCAATAATGATTTTCTGCTTATGGCTCAGACATGTTGATGTGTAATTGCCTACCACTTCATCCTACGCACAAAGTCTGCGTTTCAAAGTGTACTGAAAAGGTTCATTTTTCTAAGGGAGGATTAGGAATCTAGTGGATGTGCTGTGTGTCTGCAAGGAGGGGATGCATGAGAGAGTGTGTGTAAGAGTGTGAAAGTTTTTCTTTTCCCTAGGCCCCTAGAGGGGCTGCAAGGGGGGAGGGTGGTGTATGGGGGGAGGCAAATAGAAGGCTTTCGTTTACATGGCAGGCCGCAATGCAGAAAATGGCATCTCGGAATTCGGCTTCCAGATGTGCCCGAGCTGAGGTGGTCTCTCAGGGGAGCGGACAGAGCCCTGATGGTTTGGGTGTTGGTGGAGGGTGGAGGGGGGGGGGGTCTCACTGAGAATACCTGAGAGGAATGCAGGAGAGAGGGAGGGGGGAGGGGGGAGCACTCCTGAACAGCTTGCCCAGGCTTGCCCCTCCCTTTTGTCCAATGCTGTGCTCTCCTTTGAAACTTTCCCCTCCAAGCATTCCCAGATACTCACAGTCCCTTTAGATTTTGTGTGTGTGTGTGTGTGTGTGTGTGTGTGTGTGTGTAGCTGTATAATACTGATACACATCAGTGTTATTGATGGAGGTGAGAGGGGTAGATTATAGTGGTCAGTACCCAGTTTCAGATCTCTCTCATGGCCCGTGGCAGGCTCTAGCCAGATGTCCACGTGCTGCACTCTCACTTGGGTTTTTGAACCTCCCTCGCAGTCTGCCCTGGGGCTATCCTCAACTCTCCATGGGGCCTTTTCCTGCAAGCTCCACAGCCTGTCAACCTGAGTGGAGAGGCCTAGAATAATGGACAGACCAGTGTCATAAACCTCAAACATGTATGCATCTCTATCCGTGTGGTCACGTGGTCACTTCAGAGGAATCCTTCTTTGATTCTCTCCTCTTGCCTACCTGTAATAGCAGCAGATGTAACCAGGGAAAAAAAAAACTCTTTGAGGGATGTGTTACAGTCAAAGGAGCTAACTCTATTTTTACTACGTAGCCTTATGCATCAGAAATCAGGCCAGGACAGTATGCCGACTTCCAGCTGATGGGAATATGCGAATTATGCTTTGCAATTCTGTCTGCTTTTTTTCCAACCCTGGGGTCAAACAAGCACAAACAGCTTGCGTGGCTGAGACACACGCTATTATACCATTTGCAGGAAATTAAAAAGGACCCACAAACGTCCTTAATGAACCGAGCATCAACAAAGCTTGCCACAGGAAGAACGCTGTCATCACAGGAGGGGACCAGTGTCCAACCCATTTCCCACACTGTAACAGCAAACAGCTAAAGATCCAGAGAAGAGATTCGGGCTTAGTGGTATTTCTCTGCAAGAGAATACGAAGGGCACAGGAGACTCTCAGGTTCCCCCGGTTTTATCAGATCCAGGAGGCATTGTTCAGCACCATGTGTGAGCAGAGAGGATTAAGCCTCCAGAAGAGCTGTGAGAAAAAAGTGTATGGAGCGCAGCAGAGATGGGGCACTGGGCCTGCCAGCATAATTATTTCCTGAGCGATTGACAGGGTGCCAGTAATTACCTGATACCAGCCCCTCTTTATCTCAGTCGAAGGGGGAGTGCAAGTTTACACTTGCTCAAGCTGCTCTGTGCAAAGTTGTTAAGACTGTGCCATTCAGCTTAAGATCTCTCATTCTCTCTCTCTCTCTCTCTCTCTCTCTCTCTGTCTCTCTCTCTCTCTCTCTCTCTGCAATAGCTGTTACCTAAAGTGGTGTTCGCTACACGATCCAGTAGGCACTTCTCTGTCTCTTGGAGTGCTATTGTGAGATCACTCACAGCGACTTTACTCGCTGCATTATTGCATCAAAAGGCGCCCTAATGGTACCCTTCTAATAACAAATCCCCCACGTAGCCCCGGAGACTTTAACAGAGTGTATACACACTTCAGTCCATTTAGTCCTTACGCACAGACAGCCGTGTGTCTGCCACACAAAGGTCACTCTGCAGGAATCTGATTAGCCATTAAACTCTCCCAGCTGTGAGGCTGATGAAGGGTGGTTGAAAACAAAGAGCCCCTGGTCCACTCGCTCACAGACTGGACAGAGGTAAAGCTATGCCTGCATAAACGTGATTTGATTTAGCGCTTGGAGTCTCAGAGACCCCGTTGGCTTGCCCTACATTAAGAAATGTCTCCACGGTGGCTTCGATAAAAATCAGAACTCCCTGTTGAAGATGGCATGGTACCTAAGCATGTTTCCATGGTCCAGGTCAGATGTACCTGAAAGAGTAGGATGTTGCTCTTGCTGCATCTGTACTAACAGTAAATAGTACGTCATGGTGTCCATTTGTTACTGATACTTTTGAAAGTGGGTTAGAAAATACAGAGAACAAAGAGGTAGAAAAAGAGAGGGCATAGGAGGGAGAAAAACAGAGAGTTTTAGGATATGCTGTTCTTGAGCCTCACATCTCCATAGCACATCGTTGTACTTGTTGTGTTACAATGCATTGATTCGATACCCCAGTGAAATTCCTCAAACTGCCATGTCCCATTCTGTATTGAAGATGAGGTGTTAAGGACACTCTCATTGTTCACCACTGGAATTCTGGGCCATGCCAAAGGGTCGCTGTAATCCAAGCCTTCAGCGCCTGACACTCTGTCTGTGAATTGGCCCATTGTGAGAGAGGAAGAGCTTCTGCCTCTCACAAAGCGAAAGGTCGAAAAGCACTGTTTGCCATTGGCTTTGTGTCGCTCGCTTGGGAAATGTTGGGGGGGGGGGGGGGGGGGGGGGGGGGGGGGGGGGGTACAGGCGCGCCAACACAATTTCCATGGTCCAGGTGTACATTTAGTATTCGGTCTCACTGGGTTTCTTTAAGAAATAATAGTGTTATATAACGTATATCACACAACTGGTGTTTTGACACTGCATTAGTGTTTTGTGATTGACCTTGTGATTGACCAAGATGTGAAGTTCTTTAAAATTTAAAATGAAATTGATTTAAAATGTAAACTTCATCATGGAACAAGGTCTTCAACAGCAAAGTGTCTGACGTTGATCACTTCGCATTCTTTCAGCAAGACCGGTAAAAAGGAAATATTTACAGCAAATCAAAGAAGATGAGCAACAAAACATCAGTGTTTGCTCTCTTCATCTTTAGTCTCACTGTGCTCTCTGATCTGCAGAGACATGAGCATTAGCAAGACATAACCTGGCTAGAGGACTGAAACATACCTTTACACGGTGATGTCATGTCAGCCTTAAAGCAAGATCAAACAGACACCATTGTAATTATGGCTTGGGTTTTAACAATGTGTCTGACAGAGGTCCATTCAAAACGGGCTCCAGTCTGGCTTTACGCAGAAGTTTAGCCTTTTAAGGTTTTACTGCCACTATAAAGTAAATCTGGGAAATGACTGTTATACTTGATTTATCATTGTTACTTTGAAGAGTGAAAGATTGTGAAGTTCTTTGATGTAACCAACCAACTGTAACATAGAATCAGTGACAAGGAAGATGTGCTGACTTAAAACTATAGTTTGTGAAATTTGGTTTGTGATCAAGCACTTTCGTTCTGTCATCAGCATCAAAAAATGAAGGGAAATAGAGCTTTGCCAGACGATGGTCCAAAGACAGACCTTTTTTTTTGCAATGGATGTCAAAAGCTTAATGTTCACCTCTTGATGCCCCTGCTGTGTTTAGTCTACCTCACTCTTGTCTCCATTCATTCTTTGGGCAGGTCCAGATAAATAAGCGTAAAAGGAATTTTCTCATGTGAGGTTCATTTGGTTTTTTTGGTCTACATATCATAATGGAGTTCAGTGAAGTGTTGTATTGTGTAGTCAACCTTTGACTAGAAATAACCCTTTGTGAAAAAAAACCATATATATATAAAAATATTGTTTGTTTGGTTGTCTCCCACAGCTCTGAAGAGATCCTTTGACATTGACGATGTGGATGAGATCCCCACGTTTTCCCCAACGTCCTCTCTCAACTCGCCCATTAGTCCCAGCTCTCTCAAGAACAACGATGGTCAGGGTCCAGCCAATCACGTCTCACCCACCTATCGCTCTAGGATCAGTATCAGCTCCAGCCCAGCCCAAAGCCCTGTGCTGAAGAACAGGATGGTCTCCAGTCTCTCTTTCAACCGTGGCACCATGGGAAAACCGAACATCAACGCCAACACGGGAATCAACCGGGCCTCCTCTTTCCAGAACAAATTCAACCCTAATGGTTTCTCTTCTTCCTCAGGCCTTGGGAGTGACAATGACAGCCTCCACAGTTCCTCCTCCAGTCTGGAGTACCAGGCCTCATCCAAATTAGGATACACCAGCCCTCCGCAGAGTCCCATGGGGGTAGGGGAGTACAAAGCGCAACGTTTGGGTAGCCCTGCCTTGAAGAAGTTCTCCTCACATGGAAACATGTTCCATTCCGAGCTGGAGACCCCCTTGGTCATTCCCACAGAACCAATAGGGGTCAGCCATGGCTCCATGCCATCTCTAGACCTTCAGATGGCAGAGAGTGGAGGGGTAAGGCGGATGCTCTCACCAGGTGCAAGATTCACTAATGCAGGTGTGCCTTGGAATTCTCCTCCTCATCGCCCCCAGAACACCAGTCCCTTTGTAAAGGAGCCATACTGCTCGGTCAACCACCAGTCCCCCAAGCCAAAGGAACCTGCTCGCCTGAACAAGTTTCCCTTGGATCTGGACAACCTGGTAGTGAAGCCCCAAACAGAGGGTACTTCAGCACCCAAACCACCACCGAGATTTCACCCAGTGTCGACCAGTCCCAAGGTGTCAGCCAGCCCCTCAGCATCTATCAGCAGCTTGGAAAGCACTGACATGGCCGTGATCCACAACAACAACAACAACAACATGGACAAGCGAGAGCCCATGTCTCCAGGTGCCATTCCTGTGCCCAGCATCAGCGAGTCCCCAGTCCCCCTCTCTCCTGCTCAGACCCCTCAACTCAACCTGGTCTCTCAGCCTCAGGTGGTCCAGATGGCTCCTGCCACACCTCCTTCGCCTGCACAGGTTGGCGTGGTCAATAAGCCTGAGCAAGATCCTGCTCAGGCCAAGGAGAGCGTAGGCTCCATCCTCCAGAGAATTGCCTCCTTTTCTCGGGTAGAGGTCAAGGCACCTGTATCAGCCACCGGCCCAGTTATCCCGCTCAGCAATGGCTTCAAGAAAGAGTCGCCACCAATACTACGTAAAGAGCTCAGGAGAGAGGAAGGTAAGTGTTTGTTTCTTGAGCGTTTGTCTTTTGACTTTAAGCGCCATGTGATAGCGCGCTAAGCCGTTAAATATGGCCGAGAGCTCTTACACCGCACTAGGTGGGCACGCGAAGAAGTGCTGTTGAAAAATACTAAGCCGTTTTCCACTGAGCATTTGTTGAAGAGGGAAAGAGATTCCTTTGGCGTTAAATACCATTAGTTGAGTAAATAAACCAGTCTGAAGCAACGGAGGTGGCCCTGGGGGGCCGGGTTTGGCAGGGGGTAGGGAGATGAAGCCCTTGTGTTTGAAGTGTTGCTGTCATCGTAGTTGTCTTTCCACATCTTACCAGCATACAGTAGAGAAAAAAAAGAGGGGAGGGGCCGCAAGGAGCGGAAAAAAAACCCTGAGAAGAATTTCTGGCGTATCAACAAATAACTGACTGCAAACAGTGATAACATTGCAGGGAAACCTGTCAGCACTGGTCATCCAGTAACATGATCCCTAGCGGCCATGGTAGACAGGCTTTCTGCTGGAGGCTGAAAAATAAGCCTCCTTCAGTAAAAATAAATAAATAAATAAAGAGAGTATCTCAGGTATACCTCACACCACAACACAACCAAGGCTTTCAATGCCCTGACGGTAATCTTCTAACTCTATCTGTTTGGTTCATGTGTAAAAAGGAAACACTGGAAAATGTGTTGACATTTTAATTTAAAATGTCTCTGTGGCCTGATGTGTTATATGTTTGGGGTGGGGGGTGGGTGGAGCTCTAGTTTGTCCAAAGATCAAATGGTTGCAGAGTAAAAAGGCAACCATGGGCTCACGCTGAGTGTGCATGCGTGCGTGTGCGTGTGCGTGTGTATGTGTGTGTGTGTGTTCATTACAACCACAGCATTATATTCTGTCCCATAAGCCAGGACATCTGTGTCTTCAAAAGCTGTTGATGAAAGCAATATGACTAAACAAAGAGGTAAATCATAAGACCAGAATATGATGTGGGAGCTGAAGAACGTCAGTGAATCTTGAGTTAATGATCCTACGGATAAGAGCCCTTTTTCAAACACTACAGAGACGCTTGCCTAAGGGTCGGATCTGTTCTCTATGACTGTTGTTTACTAACAGGGAACAGCAGTGTAAGCATAGCTCTGGGTTTTAAAACGATGTGCCCAGGGCATCTGCTTGGCAAGCCTCATTGATTGGATTTAATTGAGGCTGGTTATCCCTCAGCACAAACTGCAAAGAAAAAAAATGAAAAGGGAGAACATGTGTGCAGCCACTTTTGCCAGCTGTACGCAAAGATCATGTTATGTTTGATCTGTGTGTATAAACCCCTAAATCAGCATTAGAATGAATCTAAATGTTGTACAGCTCGGTGATCTCGAAGAGAGAAAGGGACAGGTTGTTTGGTTAACTTTGACCCGTGCTGCAGTGGTTCAGGGCATTTCGATATGCTCCACATGTTCCACTACCCTACTCGCTCTTTTCATTTTTTTCCCCTGTTCTCTCCACTTCCTGAGGTCATTTAACAGCGGGGAGTCACCACTTTCTCCGACCTAAGAAAACAGAGGACATTGGACTGCAGGGACTACTTTCGTTCAGGGTACTACACTTTGGGCACAAAAGACAAAATATGGAGGTTGTCCTGCTGCACTAATCCTGGATGTCTCTTGGAGTGAATGTAAACTAACCCAGTGGTGGGAGGGCTTTTTTTGGACATCTGAACTGATATTAGGCAGCTGGGTAACAAATAGTCCTCACAGCTCCATGTTTTTCTCCTGAAACATAAACATGACCTAATACACAAAGAGAGTGATTTATAATTTCCATCGGAAGTTTGGGGGGGGGGGCTGACAAATTCAGCGGCCTGCCTGGGGCCTCTGGTTGGGCCCTGGTTGGTTTACTGTCAAATGGGGTGGATGTTAAATGGATGTGTTGATGGCTTTGGCTGATCTTTTTCCGGGGGTCCACAGCGTAGTATTTTGAGGATATGGGTGCAGTTTATGTGGAATTCTTTTGACCGTGGGCAGTGTTTTTTCAGAGACTGTGCGGGAATCTTGTTTTCTTTTTTGCTACTTTTTTTCCTTTCCACAAAAATATCTGGCTGCGCGTTGCACAAACAGATGTTTTGGTGTCACAGAGGCGATGTGCCACGCCCAATCATGTTTTTCATTATATCGCCAGTGCTTTATGACATGTTTTCTTCTTTTTTTCTTTTTTTTTAAGAAAAGAGAATTATTTTTAGACCCTCTGCCTCACACAAGCCGTTCCATGTGGGGGCCTCTTTTGCACTTCCTGTGATAAGAGGAGAGAAGCACTGATCCAATCTCACTCTTTCTTTCTTGGCTACGGCTCCACTGGGCTATGGAGACGACCTGCTCTGCTTCCCAGGAGTAAAATAGCGATTCTCTGTGGTGCATCGCCATAGTCTTGTAAGAAAAAGAGTCATCTTGCACCAGATAAGAAACTCTTTCTTAAACACGATGGTGTAGCTGTTAGAATAAATTTGAAAATTGCAAAAACAATCCCCTTTCTATCCTATATTGCTTCGATTTTCCACAACCTATATATAAAAAAGAACCCCTGTAATTCTGTTGGCCAGAGGGTGCAGGGCGCTGACAGGGCTGTGGTCTAATCACATTAGAGAGGCGAATTGTTGCATAGATGTACGTGGAATGAACACACTGTATCGTTGTCTGTTTTTGTTTAATAATGCTTTGAGGTTTCCAAATTTCAATATCTCATCTTCCAAAAAGGCATTAGTTAAATTCTTGTGCTGCCTGTTTTGGTGCACCAGATCAGTGTGTGCTTATATCCATTGCAAATCACATTTCAATTATCCCTCCCAGGAGTTCATGTGACTTGGTGAGACAGAAAGCTCCTTTCAGCTCTTTTCAAAGAGCATTGATGTGTGCACTAATTCATGTTTTAGGTTGTCACTGGTCTCCCTCATTAATCCAAGCCCCTACATTTATGGCAGAACAGCACGGATCAGAACAGTCTTGTAAATATCTCACATCTTTCTGTAACTGGTTGTAAAGATGAAAAAATGCACTGCTAATGCATGTTTGCTTTTAAATTATTGTTTTGCAATGTCTCTACTCAACTCAAAGATGTTTTCCTTCCCAATAAAAACATAAAAACAACAACAAAAAAAAAGTCTAGCCAAAGGGCTTTCCTCCACTCCCTTCCTCTTTCACAGAGAGAGAGAGAGAGAGGGAGAGAGCGAGAGAGAGAGCGAGAGAGAGAGAGAGAGAGGGAGAGAGAGGGGGAGAGAGAGAGGGAGAGAGATCAGCTTTGAAGTTGCTTTAATGGACTAGACCCACATAGTATAATATTTTCTATTCTCCTCTTGAGAATTATAAAGTGTTGAATATTTATATCTGGAATAACAGTTCATATTTGGTGTCTATTTGTTGGCCAAATCTGTTAACAGCCTTCTGCTCTAATTACATGACTCTTGTCAGCACTGAACCCAAATTTCCTATTAGGTTATGAAAAAATGATTCTTTATTCAGCTATTGTTTATGTTTTTATCGTAAAAAATATGATAGATGTCTAAATTTGATAGGGAAATCTATCCTAAGACAAAGCTATTCTTGGTTAAGGATTACTAAAATACTGTTCCTCTCCTCTCCACCCCCTCCTCTCCATCTCTCTCTCTCTGTCTCTCCCTCCCTTTCACCCTCCCTCCCCTCTCTTACTGTCGTGTTGCTACTTGTCTGGGCCAGTCAGGAGGCTCTTTGGTCTCTTATACAGCACAATTTATTCTGGATTTAATGACAGTGATTTAAGGAATAAATTCTTTTCCAGCAGATGTTTTAGGCCACCCTCCCATTATCCCCTCCAGCCTGACTGCCGAAAGAGAGAGAGAGAGAGAGAGAGAGAGGGAGAGAGGAGATGGACAGAGAGAGAGACAGACAGACAGTCAGACCGACAGGCAGACAGAGGGTTAGAACCATTTTTCCTACAGCCAAAATAAAATTAGGTCAAATACTATTTCATATTTCAATATCAACTTCTGGAATCTCCAGAATCCTGCAGCACCGGATGCTTTACCAAATTTAGAATGAGTCTGAAACCTGTTCTATTTATTTGCGGTCTATCTTTAACAAACATTATTCTATAGAAAAGCTTGTTTGTTTGTTTTTTTGAGCTCCTGATTGTTTGTGTCGGCACTGAATAGATTTTTAGTACATATCTACTAAAGCTTGAGTGCTGTGACGGAAATGTGTTTCCCCAGCAGATAAGACAACATTAACACAGAGGTGTAATCTTATCATTCATCCTCCTCAGCTTGTTCTGCAGTGAGAAAGATTGGCTTGTTTACTCAATTTCTCACTGTTTCCTGTTCCTCAGACCTTTGCCTTGAAGGAGATGCACAGAGCCCTGTTTGAAAGCCACTGTACTGTAATTTGCCTCGTCAAAGGCACATGATAAATAAGCTCTACGCTTCGTCAGAGACCTTTAAGGAGAAGAGTGATCATTATGGCAACGAGAGGCAGACATGTTTATGTATGAAGAGTGGATAGGTACCTCAGGACCTTTGATTTACTTGTATTTGGACTGATGGGAGATTTAAGAGTGGAAAGGTCTCAGTATTGCTATTTCAAAAAAAAAAAAAGACAGTATAGCTACCCAGCCATCGTCCATAAGCGGCGACGTATGCTTACATTCTCTATAAACGCTGAATGTGAGGAGAAAAACGAGGGGGAGGTCTCCATGGGCTGTGTTTGACCCAGTCTTACCCTCCCCTGTTCATTTCAGTCAGTACCAAAATCTGAAAGACAGTTTTTCTTTTTTCAGTCGTGGCGTTTTAGTCTCACGTTGGAGACAGTTCTGCTTCACCGTTTCTGCACAGACACAAAGAGACAGTCATATTTCAGTGTGGGTATCAAGCCAACCTGGACATCAGCCACCGTTAACGGCAAACATAAATATCTGTGAGGCTTAGAGTAAAGTGTAATCCCCCCCAAAAATTTGAACAAATAATGATAAGAATTCAAGAGGTTTCGCATTGAAAGAGATCATTTTTTTCAGCTTTGTGTGTTTGTGCACGCATGCATGAGCATGCATATGTGCATGCATGCGTGCGTGCGTATGTGCGTGGGTGTGAGAGAACGATTATTTTCACGATTTTCATCAACATGCTGTGTGAACGGAAAATGTTCCAAAGCGGCATGTTCCGGCAGCTCTTTTTGGAGTGTCGTCTAGGTTACAGGTCAAAAAAACAGTATGGATTAATGGAACGAGGAGCGCTGCTAAAGTCGAGTGTTGCTCTTGACAGCCCCACAAGCAGAATCTTGTAGCTAAACTGTGTTAAGCGGTGGGATATGGGTGGAAAAGTGCATGTGGAAGATGAGTCAGCTCATATATCCGTCAAAACTGAATGTCACTGGGGTAATATGACCTTTTGGGGCCCACGGGGAACACACACACACAAAAAAAAAAAAAAAACACAGCTCTTCTAAAGACCTCCAAGACTGATTCTCTGGTCTCTTCTTCGTTTCAGACTGCAGAAGCGCTGGCTGCTGATAGCACCATGCTGTGTTCTGAAACTCAGACTGAACGCACTAGCCATAGTGTCAACGTGATTTGTTATGTCGCAAAGTTAAGTTTTCTCAATAGTTGTTTTGAGAGCTTGTAAAGAATGACCGGAGGGCTGAAATTTATAAAAGTCCCCGTAATCGTAGACGTGAAGAAGGGGGAAATACTACTAAAAAAAAAAAAAAACGCAGGAAGGTGGGATTAATTAATTTCAGAGAGGAAAAGTATGCGATGCCTGAGGGAGAAAATGCACGAATAATGCGCCTGATGCACGGGGAGGCTGACAGTCCTCGAAATCCCAGAGAGACAGCCCCTATTGGGTAAAGTCTTTCACAGCCAACAAGTATGCGAGACAAATTTAAAAGAAAAAAAAAAAAAGAAAAAAGAAAGAAAGAAAGAAAACAGGGCACTGTGAATGAGAATATACCTAAGAATAGTTTTTGTAAAGAGACTTTGTCTTGTTTTGTTTGGTTTGCCTTTTTTTTCTTTTTCTTTTTTTGTTACTTTTTTGCTTTTTTTTTTTTCGCTCAGAGACGTTGTTGAAGTTGGCACAGGTCCTAAACAAGCAGGGCTAAGTGAGTATAAAAGGGACATTTGTAAGTCTCTCACTGGTAAGGCATGGTGGGGTTATGTGGAGCGGGCAGTATAGTGCGCTTCAGTATGGGTACGCTGAGTAGAGCCTTAATGAGCCAGAAAATTCACGCACTGTGTGCATTATTTGATTAGGATCGTCTGGTGGCGTCTCCATCACTTTTCTCCGTCTCGGGTTGAGTCGGCTCACGTAAACTCTGGCCCTCTTCCCAAATCCGACTAAATTGCTGCTAAAAAAAAACAAGGCTTAAACATTTTTACAGCCCCTGAAACATTCTTTACTCATGTATATTTTACGATATTTTTTGTTGTTGTTGTTGTTGTTTTTGTTGTCATGGATCTGGTGCCGTATAAAAGCAGGTCCTGGTGTCGGTATCAGTGACACAGAGCTGAAGAGCACAGAGAATGGCATACAGTGTGGACTCATCCTGCCAATAGAATGTGTTAGCAGCTGATTCCAAGCATGTGACACAGGGGCATACACATCAGTCAGGCCCTCTGAACAGGCTGCTGAGGAAGCATATGTTAGCGGTAATGCACGGCAGCTGCTGCGGGCAGTGGGTTCGATCTGTCTATGTTCTTCTCCTGCCAAACAGACACGAGGACTGGGAGCGTAAGACGGAGGCACGTAGCTTACAGTTTATGATTTAACACCGAGTAAAAAGCTAAATTTTTTTTTTCGCCCGTTTTCAGCTTCTGATTTATCACCTACGCTTCGTAAGCCTCCCCCTCCGAGCCAACGGTATAATTACTCCAGGAATATCAACAATTTGACGGCCCGTGACCAATATATTTTATTAGGACACCTCCATAAATTGCTGTCTTTTTAATAGACTTTTTCCCTCTCTCGTAACGTTCTCTCCCGCCAGCCCGTTTAGCTTCAAGATATTCATATCTAAGACTCCTAATACCTGGCATGGCTCTTGGAATGTTGCGTTGTGTAAGATCAGAGAGAGCGAGTTTCACAGTCATGCGTGTGTCTCTCTGTGGAACATGTTGCTGGAGGTTATGAAGGAGGCTCAGAGCATGAGGTATGTGAAAGCCCAGAGACGGTGCTGCTCTCATAATATCCTAATGACAACTACTCAGAACCAGGCACTGACTGCTCACCCCCCCCCCCCCCCCCCCCCCCCCCCCCCCCCCCCAGATGTTTCTGGAATTTTGTCATTTATGACCTGAGCAACAGGAAGGAGATCTCTCAGACAAAAAAAAAAAAAACAACAACAAAAAAAAATGTTTTTACTCTCACCCTGGCCTGAGGTAGAAGCAGGCAGCCGAGTGTCTTTGAGGAGAAGGTGGCGTTGGGTGTTAGAGATATAATCAGAAACCGGGAGCTGTAATCAGGGGAGCAGAGCCCCATGTCCGGTGTTACCGTAACCACGCGGTAACCATCACCTAAGTGCAGTCTCTGTGCGTCGTGACATGTTGTACCTTCATTCTTCAGACGTGACTCACCCGCCGTCCATGCCATTCGCTAGTGAGGATTCTGCTTGTTTGTCATGGCTGATGAAACGCTCGACGTTTAATCCGCAAAATATGGGCTGCTTCGGGGAACGCGACCAAAGGTGCCGTGTTGGGACTTCATTGTTTTGACAGCTTCTCTACCTGTATTAGGTTTGCTTTGATCTAAGAAAAGGACAGTTGCATGCGGTATTGATTGATTGCTTGTTTTTCTTTTCTTTTCTTTTTTTTTCTACATTTGCCTTTCACTTAGAGACTTTTTCATTTTGTCTGGAGCAGAAACACTGCAGAGGGAAAGAACCACATTGCTGACTCACAAAGACATGTACTTAAATAAAAAAAAAAAAGCATCATATTTCATTTTCAACTCTACTTTATTCAGACTCTGCTGTCTGATGTTTGCTGTTTAGTTAGGTAACTTAATTCATTTCAATTCTCTGGCACTTTCTGTGTCTTTGTTACAATGTTCATGGCCCTTTTCCCTCCTCACATTTGATAAGAGAAACATTTTGAAGTTGATGAATGAACCTGAAGACACTGCAGGTTTCTCTGTGTGTTAAAGTCCAAACAAATAGTGGTGAGGGGGCCAGGGTTAAACTCTGTGGGCGGACTGCATACAGTCGTTCTCTGTAATGACGGCTTTGGTTATTTTTCACTGGCTGTCGTGTAGGCGTGTGACAAAACTCTCTAGGTCTCCATCAGTCTCTCAGGCTCCATTAGATGATAAACAGGAAACAACAAAGCAGAGAGCTTTTCTGACTGACTTTTGTGCTGCGAGTCAAGAATAATAGGTGGTGTGTGGAGCACTGTTTGACAACTGTTACACACAAATATCCACAGCATATAGACGTAATGGACACTGTCAGACGTGGTTATGTTTTTGAGCAGATACTCAATTACATATCAATCAAACTTCTGTGATAAAACTAGAGCTCATTCGTTGGACATACAAAGGTAAAGAGAGAGAGAGAGGGGGACAGAGAGAGAGAGAAATAAAGAAAGGGAGAGCGAGACAGAGAGAAAAATAAAGAGAGAGAGACAGACAGACAGACAGAGGGAGGGAGAGAGAGAGAAAACAGTTATCTGTGAGACCGAGCTGAAAGATCGGGTTACGGAGAGGATGGTGTAACGTACGGTTGAACAGTTCCCACATAGCTGCAGCTGTCATATACACAAAATGTTATTGTACTGAGTAGAAAGGGTCTCCAAGGGAGGGCAAGCAGAAATCTGAAATTACATTACGGACCAGCTTTTATACAAGTGCCTCTTTGTACACGCCGTTTCCTCTCCTGTTTGAACCAGATCACCCACCAGCACCTGATGTGTGTGTGTGTGTGTGTGTGTGTTTGCCAGATGAGAATGGCCATGTTTAGAATCACGGAACAGACAAAATGGAAATTCATAATTGGTCGACCATGATCGGTAAGGATCACTAGAAAAGAGTTCTTTATGAGATCCGCATAGCTCAGCTAGTCAAGGGAAGGCTCCAGGACTAATCGCATTTAAGCCAGCATCTGTTTGTCCCCGCGGCTTTAGAACACAGCGGCCAAGAAGAAGTGGCTAAGACTGGCTGGGATGGAAAACATTTTTTTTTTTTTTGGATTTGTTTTGTGTTTATTTTTCCACAAGAATGAGGGGGAACTCCTCATTAGGAGAGGAAATGCCAGATCCACAGTCACTTGAAAGTTGTGTATTTCCCTCTTTTTTGAAAGGCATAATGAACTCAAGTCGACTGTGTAAACATTAAAGATAAGCCCCCCCCCCCCCGCATCCCACACCCCCACAACCTACACTTACGCTTGCCTTTGAAATCCGTCCAGTTGTCGTAAAGAAAACTGTTTCCTAACCCTTGGCCAGTCTTTTCTCTCTGCTTAGCAACACAGCTGCCACCGACATACAACAGCAAAAAGTAAACTCTCTGACCCATGGCATCCACACACACATTCCTCAGATCGCGATACGGAGAAACCGATAAGCTCCTCAATAAAGTTCAATGATTAATTTGCGTAACAAGTATACAAACGCTTTCCACGTCTTTTTCTTCAAGCTGATTTCGGACAGTGTTCAACCGGTGACCCTTTAAAGACAGAGAGTGAGGAGAAATAACCGAAATGTTCTTGATTCACCGTCAAACGGCAAACGAGAAATGACCCGAACGCTAACCCCGACGGCTCCTTTGATCCAATGCATGAAGTCCAAGCCTCACTTGAACTGGGAGACAAAGTCACTCAGCGACTTGGTCATTTCCCACGTGTGAGACAGGAGGCAATACTGATGCTTGCTTTATGAATGGGAAACAAATCGAACATGCTAAACATGTTCGATGGGTGTAACCGATGGCTAATTAGATGAGCTCTCTCTATTACAGTGATTGCTCTCCAAGCAAGTTAAGCAAATAGTTACGGCTAATGCCCATTTCACAGAGAGATTAATTGGACTCGAGGAGTGCCCCCCCCCCCCCCCCCCCCCCCCCCGTGCCCTCCTGCCGAAAGATAAGGACTGCAGACACCCTGCTGAGGAGGAGGGAGGGAGAAGGAAAGAGAGAAGGGAGGGACAGCAGACGAGTAGAGAGATGAGGAGGCCCAGATAAGACTGCAGATGGAGCAGCACTGACTGCTGTTTGGCTTTTTGTTTTTCTACTGCTCTGTGTGTGGAAAAAGAGTGCAATGAAATCACCTCAGTGCCAAGAGAGTGGAGAGGATCCTCCAACTGTACGAGAACTGACAGGAGTGAGAGAATCCGAGAGAGAGAGAGAGAGAGAGAGAGAGAGAGAGAGATCCTGTTATTGTTTTTACAGAGGAGAGCTCCACCTCCCTTGAGTCCTTGACCAGTTACTCACCGCAGCACATGCTATGGAAACAGAATTAGGACTTTTTTGTTGTTTGGGTTTTTTTTTTTTTTTTTCATGCTCATCTAAAGGGAAAATGTGCCTCATGTAGGGAAACACTTATAAATCTGAACGAGAATGACGTAATGTTTAGAGCTGCTGTCTTATCTAATTCTATTTATGTCATTTGTTATTAACATAACGACTCCCATAATCAGTTTCATTTGGGCATTAAAACCTACTTTGGAAAAGCCTATTCGTTTTTAGGGAGACGTTTTGTTTTTTTTCGCCTGCATTCTAACAAAATGATTCCACATTGCGGGTTCTTTGTCAGCCAAGAATCTGTCCATTAACAGCAGCACATACACACAGTGAAGTGGTACTCTGCAGAAACTCTAAGTGTCCATTAGCTGCGTGGAGAGGCATGCACCAAAGCCATTCCAAAACCTTTAGCCACAGTCAACCGCCTTGAGCAAACAACACTGGCCTGAACAACCTGCGCTCGTGTGGATACTAATTACACGCTAATGAAAACCAGTGTTGGGTTTCACCCACGCGCTGCTTTGATTGGCAGTGGAGTGGGCTTGAAGTGACATGTTGGTGTTAGTGAGGGTGGTGTTATAGTGGTGTTAGTGATATAGTGGTGTTAGAGTGGTGTTGGTGAGGGCGGGGTGAGTGATATAGTGGTGTAAGTGATATAGTTGTGTTAGTGAAGGTGGTTTTATAGTGGTGTTAGCGATATAGTGGTGTTAGTGCGTGTTACCAGGGCATGCAGATGAGGTGCAGCCTGACCCCCCCAAGAGTGGCCAGGACCGGGAAAAACCCGAGAACCCCACCCTACCCCACCCCAGCATGGTGTCAAAAGAGGGGATGGGGGTAGTGGGGTCTGCAGCCTTTCTGGACTTTGGCCAAATAAGCAGCTCAGATATCTTTTTGTTTTTTTGGGGGGGGGGGGGGGGGGGGTGGGTTCAAACTCGGAGTCTTTTTTGTTGACTCAGACACGAGGTATTTATCAAGAGCGGGGTAATTAAGTGCATGCTCCAGACACTGGTAATTAGGTGCAGAGCTGAGAGGTCTCTCTCTGATAGCGTTTGGGACCTGTATTTTCTGCTCTCTACTAACTTAAGGCCCATCAGTATTCCCTGTGTGCTCTCTGGAGCCTGTAGGCACAGTCATTTGTCTCTGTTCCACCAGCAAAATAAAGCCAAGGGAAGGAGGGCAAGGCTCGACACGACTCTGCTCTGAGGTTTGATATGAAAGCCTGGAGTTCTGCCGTCTGGAAAGAGCACAGTTTCTTGTCGTGTTTTTTTTTTTTTTTGGCTAAAGTGGAAGGAAAGACTGGTGTGTATGTACAACTACTCATACAAATTCACGTTAACATGGGTGAACTTTGCCTACTTCACCCTGCTGAGTGCACACACACACACACACACACACACACACACACACACACACACAGATATACTCTGAGTGGAAACATGATGTAGTTTGTCCATCACATTTCCTTGTGGCCTTTTGAATGAGTTTTGTAAAGCTCAGGAAATACGGGTCGTATAGCAGATGTGCTCTCAGCTACAGGACGAATCACACCCAGGTCTCTGTGTGTCAGGATCAAACAGAAAGACCACAGGGGCCAAAAACTGCTCCCCAAACCGGGGTAACCTTACAGGACGAAAGATCAGAGGAGGAAAGTGCCTGTGTTTATGTGTGTGTGCAAGCATTTGTATTTGTGTGTGCGTGTGTGTGTGTGTGTGTGTGTGTGTGTCTGTGTGTGTGTTTGTGTGTGTGTGTACCTGTGTCTGTGTTTTCATTAATGTGTCTGTATGTGTCTGTATCTGTGTGTGTGTGTGTGTGTGTATGATACAGCAGGGAAACATGACCTAGGCTTAGGATAGGGTTTTCACATGGTCCTAATACAGGAAAGCGTGATGCTCCGAGCTCCATGGCTGGAGGAGTGGAGGATGACAGGCAGCGTGCAGACGTGTGCACTCCTCTGGCATGTGGCATTTTGACACATCATTGTTATTCTAGTCCTGTTCTCACATGTCTGAACATTCACAAGGCCTCAAAACAGAAATATAAGTGAATTTGTAATATGGTGATGTTGATTTTGGCCTGCAGGTGAAATAGAGGGAAAAAAGACTCCTGGAAAAATGGGTTATTTTGTCTAAAATATAGATGTACGGTTTATAACCATCTTTTTTTGTTTACGGACTGGTTTCTTTTTCAGTTTTGTTTGTTTACCTGACCTTAATGCTCATTAAATTTCAGATATTGGTTTTAATTGATTGGAAGATGCTGTGTTTTATCTGACCACTAGAGGGTACTATTGCATCCAGCTCAGATGAATAACAGATGAATAACAAAGGCCGCATGATTCAGTAACACAATTTTCAGCAGGATACAGTTTAGCATGTAGCAAGAAATGTGTGGAAATTATATGAAAGCATACTTACTTTCATAAAGACACACATTTCATAGGATTAAAAGGATCATAGAATTCCATTATCTCAAAGAAGCAGTGAAAGATTGATTGTTATTTCATTTTAAAGAGACATTGCAAGCAATAATTAAAAGTCAATTATTCGTCAGTGCCTGGAGGCAAGTGTGTGTGTGTGTGTGTGTGTGCATGGTAGAGAAGGGAGAGAGAGAGAAAGAGAGAGAGAGAGAAAGAGAGAGAGAGCTATCTATTGTCTGCAAAAGAACAAAGAAAGGGAACAAAAGACCAAACTTTTATCTCTTCTTGCCCTGTGCTGTGATGCTGTGGAGTTTCAGATAGTGGTGACGCAGGCTCTGTGTGTCGGGGTCGTTGGGGGGGGGTCTACAGTTGGTCTGGTTTGGTAAGCCTCATGTTGGTCAAATTCCCTTTGATCCCTGTGTTGCAGGCCTGATTTTTACTGACCCCTACACAAATTTCCCTTCACACATCATGGGAGAAGAGGAAAGAATGAAATGCTATTAGTGAGGCATTTTCGTTCGTTTTCATTTCTCGCTCAGGGCTATCTAACTCTCCCAGTCCAACAGACAGGGTTAATTTACACATTAACAGCGATTATGCATACAAATCAAATCATGTGTTGGTCACGAGGGTCAAAGGGGCAACGTTTCGGTAATTTGAACATTCTGTGTCTCTGTTCTGTTGACCTCAAGTCAGTAGTAAACCCTGCTTAGATTACACTAGAGATTGACAGGGCAATGAGTGTTTATGTGTGCGTGTAACTCGACACTGACTTCGCCTAGCTTATTCGGGCCAACGAAACAAAGGTGCTTGTTAGAAAAAAGGGAAGTAGCTATAGTAATAGAAGAACATTCACTGAGTTCTAGTCAGTTACGCGTTACATTTCCACATTTATGTTTTCGTATGAGTTTGCGTCTCCAGCGATACCGCATACATTTTCCCCATTTAAGGAAGGCGCTAAATCGCGTCAGTTAGATTAGAAAACACGTGACTTGTTGCTAAGGCTTTGTTTTCGTTAGTGTTGGTTTGTCTACTCTGACATTTTTTTTTGTCTTTCTTCTGAGTAGAGTGTTGGGACTATAGTCTTGACCTGTCGAGTTGTGTTTACGTGTTGACACTTGCTAAACCGTGGCTGCAGATTCCTGACGGGAGGACCTGTCGGATTTGGCATGTTTGTAAAGCACCGTCTGACACACAGTTTGCTTGCGGGACAATATTCTACACTCCTGGGATATTTGGAGTTTCTTAGTCTTGCTTAGATTATTTCGACAGGGTGGGGGTCTCGTGGAATTCATTCATGATCTGACAGAAAAGTAAATATTAATTCAAGGCTTTGTTGAAGTACACTGAACGACTTTTTCTGCCTGACTGAATCTAAAAGTTTTGTGTCAACATCTGCACTTAACCGTTTCTGGCCTCGCGCCAGCATATTAAATTTTACGAAGAACGTCTCTCGCATTAAAGTAGCAATGATTTACTTGTATCCAGTAACAAACAACTAAATAATCTATTTCCGATCTTCAGTGTAACAAGCGATTTTCAGCGAAGCGCTCTTGATGTTGGAGACGTCTCTTCGTGTGTCAGTGTTGTAGCGGTGTGTGTGTGTGTGAGGTGGAAACCCTTGCGCGGGCCACACACTGTCCAGCCTGCAGCTCCAGATGAGTCGGATTGTTTTTTTGTCCGTGGTTTGAGCTGGGTCAGAGGCCGCGTCTTTGGAGGGCTGGGGAAAGGTGATATCCTGTTGGATGACACGATGCGGTTTCCTGGAAGGGCTGTCCGCCCCTAAAAGCACTGCATCCTGCCGAAACAGATAATATGCGAAGTGAGTAGAGCCACATGTGCTAACCAAGCAATGTTTCACATCTCCAGAATTTAAAATAGCAGCTGTTAGTGGTGCGTTAGACATAGCGTTGTGATGAGCAGTAGCCGTCAGATGAGCAGAGGGCCTCTAATACACAAACAGTCTACCTATACACAATTTGTTTGTGTATGCTGATAGGAAAACTTCAAATAAACACTCAGATTTTAGTTTCTGAGCACAGAGGACTGAAGCAATGAAAAAGACGGGTCGCTGGGGGTGGCTTGGCCCATTTGTGTCTTCAGTTTTGTCCTCTCTTTCCCCTTTGAGACAGGATTATTCAATCTACACACACATACACACACACTTCCCTGCACTTTCTATGTATGTTGTGTTCTGTTTCAGTTTCTTCCTTTTTATCGTAATGAGGAAGGGCTGTTGAGAAAGAGAGACACAGAGTGTGTGTGTGTGTACGTGTTTGTGTGAGTGTGTGTGCGTGTGTGTGTGCGTGTTTGTGTGTGCACTGTGGGTGTGTACTGCAATACCACTTTTTTTTTTTCTTTCTTTTTTTTTTTTTTTGCTTGGACATTGTACTCATGAGCAGTGGAAGTCCGATTAGCCAGCGTGGAGGGTTTGCTTGCTGTGGGGTTTGACAGGGCTGGGGGTAAGTCTTCCACATCTCTATCGCTTACCTCAAATGCATGTGATCATAATAGCACACAACATGCACCCACCTAAACTACATCTATTCTAAGTCCTTTTTTGCTTGTTTCCTGCTAGTTCAGGGCAAGATACAAAGACCTGCTTTGGGCCAGGTGTTCGTCTCACATCAGATTAATTGCTAAGAAGAATGTAGGACAAGTATTATTATTTTTCTTTTCTTTTTTTTTTTTTTTTTTTCAATCGTTGAACATGTAGAAGAAATAGTTGCTGAGCAGACGCTTTAACTCATGTAGATAACATCTCTTTTGCTTAAAGCTGAAGTATGAAGTGTAGAGAAAGTGGAGCTCAGCTGTGCTTTAGCTCAGTGAAAAGTTGCTGGTAACAGATGTTCCGGTTTGGCTTCGCACTCATCCCCGGGTCTTCACCTCTCCCTCCCACTCCTCGCCGTCCTTTTTTGGGGCGGAGGACGCACGCACTGACAGAGGCTGGAGGGAGGTTTTTAAAAGAGAAAGCGCTACAGGACAGGAGTCAAACTCCCAGAATGCTGCGCTTCCGCCCGGGTCTATCCCCTTAAGTTGGCAGGGATTAGTCTAAGGTTAAGAAGACACTAATTGAATTAACCCTTTGAGGTTCGAAAGCAATGGCCGCAGCTTCCAGTCATGAGCATTTGCTCTTCTCACCGTATGTGGCAGCTGATCCCCACGGTAACCTGATACTCCTAGTCGCTTCTGGGACGTTTCCCTGGCAACTGTTTGAAGGAGCTGAGAGTGACTGTGCTTGCATGTGGTTTTAATTAAAGACAGCCATAATGGAGACATTTAGTGGCAATTCACAGTCCCTTGTGGCAAAGCCGTGTTAGCAGAGTCTCCTCTCTCTCTCTCTCTCTCTCTCTCTCTCTCTCTCTCCCTCTCTCTCTGTACTAAGACATAAGTCTTCACTTGTCTGTCTTGAGCTGACAGTGTACAGTCTATGACAAACCTGTGGTTTGTATTCGCAGTGGGCAGATACACATTAACATGCCTGGTACACATCATGAATCAGCTTCTGTTGTTGTTCTGATACCACACTGAGTCAGATCTTTGAGAAATCGAGGATTAGGGAATTTATATATTGCGAAATGAACTGGTGATAAATCGTCCATATGACTGCTGCTACACCTGTCAGAGGTCATCAGAGCAGAGTCACCTGGGCTTAGACTTCAGTTTTTTCAACAGTATATTCAATTCAGCAGTTTATTCAGTATGTCCAATTCAGCAGTGAGTCCAGTATATTCAATTCAGCAGTTTATTCAGTATATCCAATTCAGCAGTTTAATGCAGCTGAAAGATTAGGTTATGAAATTTGCCGCAGATTTTCAATTCCGAAACTCTTCTGAGGTGACTATTTTTCCAGGCCTCGTTCTCATTTCCCTTTGAGGAGTCTGGCCATTTTCTCAGGGGACTGTCCAGGTAATGAAAGATAAGTGAGATCCTATTGAAGTGGTTAGCAGTTTCCTGTTTTTGTAATAGACCTTAATGGGCAAGAACAGCAGTACTGGTATAGCAGTAATACCCCCCCCCCCTCGCCCCCGCCACACACACACACACACACACACACACACACACAACCTCCAGCTTCCCCCTCAATCTGACAAATGTCTTAATGTTAAATCTTTTCCTGGCCTTCGTATGCTGTCAAAATATGTGTATGTTACCTTAGCTTTCTGATCATGTGAGTCTTGTCTGAATTGCCTCTGTACACTGACGGAGCAGGGGGGGTGTGTTGCTGCTGACTCGTCTAACAGATTGGATTGAAATGAAAAGCTACGTAACGATAGGCTGTTGTGGACTGGGTGGGGAAACCTCAGCTGCAAAGGGTTTTTTTTTTTTTTTTTTTTGCTACACCGCTGATGTGCAAGGCTCCTGGGATCAGGGTTTTTTTTGTGGAGTCACTGATGGAAATTGCAAAATGTCTCTGTTGTAACATGTGCATTTTTCGAAGGAACTGAGTGCTCCATCACCGGGCGAATCATTTTCCAGTGATCCCTCCCACCGTGTTCTCAGTGCAAGGCAAATGGTTCGCAATCATTTTAACCTGATAAAAAACAGAATCACATGCTTCCACAGTAGTAGTTAGTAAATTTCTCTTGAGTGTAACCCCTCCCGCCTGTACATTCATTCTGAAATTTTTTATAAATTGTATATATTTTTATGAATTCATTCAAATGGATGTTTAGATATAATAAGGCTGGAAAACAAGTCAGAAAATGGGGAATGCTGAGGAAATTTAAAAAAAAAAACTAAAACTAAAAAAAAAACCAAAAAAAAACCCAGGAATTATCTCATTTCAAATTCATTTTTCTGTAACCTTTTCAAATAATGGCTTTCTAGGGACCATACATGTTTACGTGTGTTATTTCTTACACAGCATGAGGGCTGAATGTGGAAAAAGCGTTATTAGTCATGAGACAACGGTTCTGAATGACCCAAACCGCTGTGTCGGTAAAGAACAGTGTGTAAGAAAACCCCATTAGCGATGCTGGAGTCAGTTAATTAGCTGCCGGCTCACTGGAGCATTCAGACGCTGCGTGGGGGTTTGAATCCCTGCCACGGCGTTGAGATGAAAGTGATGAATTGTCGTCATTGGGTTGTTTTATACTTTATCAAATGATTAAATATTGAATGTAAAACGGACAGCTCCAGCAGTGTGCGGAGGTCATTTTCCGATTGCCACATTAATCAGAGCGCTTTTTCCCTGTCGCCATCAAAGGGATGATTTCCAAAGCAGCGCAGACGCACAGTTTACTGATAGGTTTGTGTCTGGTGGTGAGTAGGGGGGGGGGGACTAGTGTGGGAAGGGGAATTTTTTTTTCCCCCTTTCTCTGGAATCTTCTGCAGCCTTTGCTCTGTCCACTTTTTTGTGAAACAGAAGAAAAGGTGATTTGGTGATTTTCTGTGCTTTGCTTTTGTCTTTTCCCATGCAAGAACGCGATTCAGTTTCTTAGGATTACATTTCCATACCTTTTTCGACCTGAAGACCAAGGCAGAGACATATTCCGATAGCTTTTCTCAAGAGCGGGATTTTGTTTCTGAAAATGAGAAATTGCCAGAGACAGGCAAGATTCCTCTGAAGAAGCACCGCGAGGGAAAACACAAGGAATTGTACTCTGCGTAGCCTTGTATAAGTTTATCTTAGAATTGATAAAGTGTTTGATAAACACAATGGCAAGGGATCATAGAGGATTTTGTGTTTTCTTGGGGTTGGGATTAAGTTTAGTCCTTGACTAAATGCTACCCTAAGTGGAGAATGTAGTCTAGTCTTAACACCCATCGTGGGATTCAGCCAAAAATGTGTCACTGCGAGGCGCTGAAAGGGTTAAAGTTCAGCCAGGAAGAAGGAGGGTAGAGTTTGAGGAAATGCATCGTTCTAAGAGAGTGCAGTGTGAGTGTGTTATAGAGCTGAGACACACCCACTGACAGCGTCTCTCTCTCTCGTAACTGCCATCCTGAATCAAACTCAGTCTTCTCCCTTGCCAAGCACGTGGCACCTGTCCCCCTCCTCTACCTCACACACCTCAGACAAGGTAAACCAAAAAAACAAGCCTGTCTTTTTTTTTTTTTTTTTTTTAATCGGCTTTTCCTTTTTTGTTCCGTCTTATTTTATGTGTTTAAGTTGTTTCTGATCGCGCTAGAGTGCAGTAATCTTGTGTTGCATTTTTTTTCTTTTAAACTGAGTGAAAGCGTTTTTTTAATGCTTTTGATGTTGTATGTGGTACAGGATATAGAAGGTCTGTGGTTTTCTTGATAGACGATTGGTTGACAGCTGTTTGGTGTTTGGAGTGTAAATGTGGTGTTTTGTGTCATTGTGCTGTGTGAGTGGAAGAGACACAGAATTGATCAGGCATCTTTTAACTGGGAGGACAGCTCTGAATTGTGATGGGGACAATGAGACCCATCCAAGATGCATCTCAGCAGGACCTGGGGCCCTTTCACACACACACACACACACACACACACACCCATAGGTACACACCCATACACACAAATAAACACAGAGACAGACAGACAGACACACACACACACACACACACACCCTCCCTCCCATGCATACACACCCATACACACACACATAAACACAGAGACACCCACACACACTCCGTTTTGCTGGAGACAGCGTAGGCCATCCATCCATACATGGCTGAATGATCAGTAAAACTGCAGTTAGATTCATATAAGGAAAAACCTTGCCGTGCTGCATGCATCAAAAAACCCGTATTGTGTCAAAGTTAGATGACATGTAAAAACATTCGCTCCGTGATACTGTGCAGAAACCAGGTAAGTTTTGGTTGAACTCTGCATGTTTAAACAGCTCTCAAGAGCCTGTCCTAATTTATGAAACCGTCCACGGTTTCACTGGAAAATCTGTTTTTCGCTTTCAGCTGGTCTTTACTCAGTTTTGAATTCGTTATTTTCAGATTAAAAGTTTTGATTAGTTAATGGTGAGGTCCGAAAAGCAGTCCCGTTCCATCATTTCGTCAGAGGACACGTAACGGGGCTGTGCAACACCCTCATCTAACACTGTCAAACAGGATGCATGGTCCTCAGCTGTGTATTTCGAATTGCTGGATTGTATTGACTGAATATGCAGCAATGGTTTTCTACCTTCAAACACTGCTCACACTCTCACCTTCCTCACTTTCGTCTGACGGGGGAAAAAAATGTTTTTAAAAACATATCCACTAAGAGACAGAGCTTTTCCTCTCATAACGTTGTAGGTACTGAATAACAGCTGATTCTGTTGCTTTGTTTTTGTTTGGTTTTGGTTTTGATTTGTTGTGTTTTTGATTTGGCTATATTGGGGAATCAGAGAGTAGTGGAAAGCGGTGGACTCTTTAAACAATACTAAGCCTTTGTGCTAATTGATTTTATAGTCCAATTACTTCTTGGGCTCATTCTGTGGTCAGCAGGGGAGCTGAGTGCAGGCAGACTGACAGCCAGGCTTCTGTGTGTGTGTGTGTGTGTGTGTGTGTGTGTGTGTGTGTGTGTGTGCGTGTGTGTGTGTGTGTGTTAGAGAGTGTGTTAGTGTTTGTATATGAGTGTGAGGGTGTGTAAGAGTGTGTGTGTGTGTGTATGTATGTGTGTTAGGGAGAGAGAGAGAGAGAGAGAGAGAGAGCGAGGGACAGAGGAGCGGGGGTGTATGGGGGTGGGGAGGCAGGGAGGAGAAGTCTTCTTTTGGATTAGTGGAAGCTTCTTGGCAATCTGCATGTGAATGACTCTGAACAGCTTTAGCTGTTGCCCCCACTCCCTCCCGCTCACACTGAGGGGGGGAGAGAGAGAGAGAAAGAGAGAGAGAGAGAGCGGGACAGACAGAAAGAGGGAAAAGAGTGGTACATTAACTCTGCTCTCTATAGCAGAGAAACTGTTTGTGGGTAATTCGGAGCACAGCATCAGAGAAAGTTTTGGCGGTGGAGGTACAGGCCGTTTCCCGTGTGTGTGTCTGTGTCTGACGGCTGTATGAGGCCGTGGATTGAGAGGAGATTGGATCAGGCTTTGTGAATGAGAGAAGGTAAGAATCTTTATCCTCTCAGCGTTGGCTCAATGCTCCTCTCTCAACAATGGACCTCACAGCAATGGAGCACTTGAGTAGTGGGAACAGAGAGAGGGGGGTGGGGGGTGGGGGGTGAGTAAGGGGCTCCTGTACCACTTTCAGAATGCAGGTTTATCTGATCATTTTTTGTTTGTTTGTTTTCTCTTTTTTTCCCTTTCACATTTCTTTAAAGGCATATTTTCACTTTGTAGAATAACTGCTTGTACTGTTTGTTTCTGTTTTTCCAAGTTTTGTGTCAGACAGAGAACTAATTTGTCTGTGTACGCCGCAGTCTAAACTTGTGGCGTGATGGTTTCTGATTGGTCGTTCTCATGTGAAACCATGGCAATGGGTTTTTGTTCCCGTCCTTCCAACGTCCATCGTGAGTTTAGATTTGAACCAGTGAGTTTAGATTTGAACCAGTGAACTTTAAAGACTTTTGTTTGCTTCTTTCACACTACAAATAGACTCCCAACGGAAATCAGCCTGTGTCGATAAAGAGACTCTTTACCTCATACTTCTGAAAACAAACGTCGTATAAACAAACAAACATCGTATCAGAGTCGTATACAGACTTAGCCCCTGAGTATCATTTTCATGTGATTTGGAGATTAATTCATTTTAGCGTTCTGTGCCTTGTTGTCTTTCATCAGATATCCTTTTATCACTGCTTTGCCAGCAATTGAATTGAATGTCACCACTAATGGACGCTCTCAGGGGATAAACAACTGGATCTGCTTGCTGTGCTAAGCTACCACTAATGCCACAGCTTAGCGTGTGTTGTAATTGGCATTAATTCAGAATCAAGTAATGCATAGAAGTAAAAGCCCTAGGTCTCTCCAGGCATTTTTTGCAAAGGGTCAGGAAACTAAAGAAAGAGAGAGAGGGAGGGAGAGAACAGTTTCCATGAAGTGATGAGTGTGCTTTGCACAGCCACATGGCGGCTAACCCCCTAGATCCGTGAAAACACCAACAAAGACACCCTGAATTTACCTCATTCACAGGCTTTTATATTCAGTGGGCCTCACTCTAGCCTATAGGACATATAGACATATTTTACATTGAAAAAAAAAAAGTACGCAAGGTGAAGTTTGTGTTGCACAGATGAAAACTTTTTCTTCGGAGAGGTTTCGCCCACACGCACAGACACACCATAAAAGTCCAGTGTAGCAGTCAGTGGTGACGGTTTTCTTTGTTAACCTCTAGATCTCACGGTTTCACCAACTCATCCCTTATATGTTCATATGTGCATTCACAGCTCAGCGTTGCCCTGGGGTCTGCCAGCGTACATCTCTGACACTGTCTGTGATGTGTATGTGATGTGTGTGTGTGTGTGTGTTCACTGGATCAGAAACATCAGCTAATGAGCTCTGCACACACAGTGATCAGTATCCCAGCGTCCACTTGTGGGGAGGCATATTAGTCCATTTGATTGTCTAAAGCAGGATGATATCTTAGTTTTGCTGTTAGCGTTGTGTGCTCAGAGGGTTCCGAGGTCTTAGTAATATCGTCGTCTGTGTCGCATGAAAAAATATGTTCCAGTTCTAAATGCAGCTATAAAACTTCAGTAACACTATATTTGGAAAATGTGTAATAAGACGCTCCAGTATGAAACCCTCCATAAAGTTATCTAAGTGTCTGACCCATGTTGCCTCATGCTTTATGATATTTTATGACTGGTAACGTCCTTCATAGCTGGGTTCATACTTTAAATACCGAGATGGCAGTACCACAGAAACTTTTCAGTTCCGTTTTTATGCTAACTTTTACATGAGTTCTCGCAAGTGTTAAAACATGATTAGTGCCTTGCACTGTCAGTCATGCGTGTTAGAGCCAGCAACTCTAAAATGTACATTTTACACAAATTGACCTCATTGTGGTCTTCTTCCTGTCTGTGTCAGACTACTCGCTTTTCATTATGTGAGCTTATAGATGATGCGGTCCAGATTGGAGACAGAAAAACATTTTCACAAGTGAAAAACGCACAGTTCAACTACAGCACATAGTAACAGAGGCAGTGCAGGGACAGCTGTGCTCCTCTCCGAACTCAGTATACTTTCTCTCTTTCTTTTTTTTTTTTTAATCTAATCTCTCGCAAAATTGTGCAGATGCTCTCTCTTTCTTTTTCGCTGGCGAGCGTACTCGACACTTTAAGGATTTTGTTTGCTTTTCTCATGCCTCTGGTCGACAGCTCGTCCACCCAGACCCCGTCCCACTTTCTCAGCAGCCCATCTGTCTCAGAGCACCAGTGTTTGTCCGTTTCTATTAACACACAGCTCCGTCCAACGCGCCCCGAGTTTGGATGTGCAATGTGTTTCACTTTCTGTGGGACCTAGAGATTTGCCTCTCAGCTGCTGCTCTGTGACACAGCCAGTGCCTTTGTGTCAGAACTTTACTAATAACCGTGAAGTCATTGAGTTCAGTTGCGGTGGTAAACACTGTGCTAAGGGAGAGGGGACTGTAGCAAGTTTGCTGTAAGAGAGCCCGAGATGTTTTTCCTCAAGAAAAAAAAAAAAAAAAGTAAAAGTCCAAAGCTTTCATTAATGAGCATTTATGCTTCTCTTTGGTAAAAAATCAGACAAAAAAAAAGCCAGGGTAATTTCTGAATTGAAAGGGCTGCTGGGAAAGGTGCAGGGACATCCTCACATGACACCTGTAGCGCAGGATGACAGCGGCACTGAAGCTCCTTTAGCCATGCAGGATTTGTTCCATTTTGGTAGCTGAAGGACGGCTATATATAAGACATCTGGGCCAGCCAACAGGCCACGCCGCCAGGTTCTCCTGAGAGTGGAGTCCTTCACCAGAGCTTAGGAGGAGGCTTCATCATCAGCCACAACTCCGGGGGAGACAGGTCATATGAAAACACGTTCTAAAATAATCAACGCGACACCTCCGGTGCTATAACCTTACACTAATAATGTGCTTTTAGTGGAGGAGGAAGGCAGTGGCCATCGAGTCTGTGTTGATGTGACTGATTTGTTCATAAAGGATGCTCTTTTACAGTGTCGTGTTAGTTTTGTAGGGGAAAAAAAAAAATTAGCATTGAACAAAATACATAACTAGCATATTCAGTGAGATAGATCAAAGAGGATGGGACCCAAAATAGTCCCATTGAGTTTCCTGTTTGTGAGGTATCACACATGGTTTGCCACAGCTGCTATAAATGCGCATACCATGTCAGAGACGCCAACTCTATCTTCAACTCTAAATATACAGATCAGCCTCATAATGATCAGCTCTGAACATACAGATCAGCCTCATAATGATCAGCTCTGAACATACAGATCAGCCTCATAATGATCAGCTCTGAATATACAGATCAGCTTCATGATGATCAGCTCTGAATATACAGATCAGCTTCATAATGATCAGCTTTGAATATATGGATCAGCCTCATGATGGTCCTCACTGTTACGTTCACACCTGGTCTTTATACATTAAATTTACCCTTTCTCCTGTGTGCTCCACTGAGTGTCAGTCTCTTTCTCTCTCTCTCTCTCTCTCTCTCTCTCTCTATTTATTTATCTATCTATCTATGCCCCTCCCTTAGTCTTTACTCTCTATCCATCTATCTATCTATCCATCTATCTATCTGTCTTCTCTTTCTCCCATTTCCAGCATATGTTCCTCTCTCAATCTCAATCTCTCAGTCTTCTCTCTCCCTCTCTCTGTCTCTGTTGCGTGAGCATGAGTGTGACTCAGACTCAGTGTGTATGGTTGTGACACACCTTTGTCCTATTTTGCACAGCTCCCAAAGTTAACACTGTGAATCAGCTCCTATCAGCAGTCATCGCTGTAAGTAAGCTCGGTTGTTTTTGCTGTCTAAGTGTGTTTGAGCCAGTGTGAGTCAGTGTAGGCTGGGCTGGCACCAACATGAAACGCTCTTTACCGGCTCTCTTGCAAAACGAGGAGGACAAGATGACTAACATCTTTGCTGCTGTGGGCATCAACATGCCCTCATTGTCTCACAACCTTACTACCCTACAAGATACGCCCATAGCTGTAACTGCATGTTTCAAACAATCGGATCACTCGTAGCTAGGGATGCAGGTGTTCCAAAAAATGTCAGGGCTCAACAAGTAGATACCTCCAATCCTTATGGTAATCCTTTCCATGTTCTGCACTTGTCAGTTAATAAAAGGACTCCTCTCAGGATCCATTTTTGGGAGGAGCCTTGTTCTTATTGCCACTTTTGTGTTATGCCTGTATGTAATGTTTTCTCTCGATGAGAAGGTAACTGTTTGATGTTGGAGATCATGAGAGGATCTGAGCTTTTAGTAAGCCTCTGTTGCTGGTTTGTGTTGCCATAGAGACAGGTATGATGAAAAGCTTGGAAGCAGTTGGCATTTCCTGGAAACTCATAAGATCATTATCTTCCCCCCTACTGTGTGTTTACGAATGAAAGAGCACACACACACACACAGACATAGACACACAAACACACACTTGCAGTTTGTGTATGGGTGAGGGGGTCTGTCTCAGCCCGGACAGCATGTCTGTCTGTCTGGGTGATCCAGATAAGCTGTCTGCTCAGAAAAGCTCTGCAGTACCATGTGACTCCAGCTTAAGGCTTCATTGAGTGAACTTCATCTGACTTCAGTCCTCACTAGCGCATTCAGAAATATTCCAGTACCCCTGTAGTCAGTACGACCTGAGAGACTCTACCACACTCACAGTGAGGATAAACCCGTGACGCATAGGGCTTCACGAAATAAAAAAATGATGGGTTACCCCATACTGACAACATTTCTCTAGCCAGAGTCAATTTCCCAGGTGGCTGTGGTGTGTGACAGGAATCTTGCTGAAGTGTTGTTTTGGATAGAGTGATCTCAGGGAAGACCACGAGGTCTCATATTCTCAGGACGACCATATTGGTCTGCCAATCCTCTTATGCAATGCAACCTTCTCAAGTCCACAGAGAATCATACATACCACAGTCTGTGTGTGTGTGTATGTGTAGGTGTGTGTGTGTGTGTGTGTGTGTGTAGGTGTGTGTTGGTGGGTGGGGGGTATGAGCTAAATAATGAGCCAGACATCAAAGCCGTAAGCTTACGAACGTCAGCCTGTGCCCAGGCCGTTTGGCAAGTGTCTACACCTCGGCGCTCAAACCGTCTGACGCGAGCTGTGCCTGGGATGATGGACATTGTCATGACCGCAGTCAATTGAGCTGAAAGTGCCGCCCAGGCAGCAAAAATCTCTCTCTCTCTCTCTCTCTTGATGTTTTTTTGTCATGCTCTCAGACTTCCTGTGCAAAGTTCAGTGCACATAAATGGTATTTTCCAGTCTCCGTATGTGATAGGGTTGGGCGAACATTTAGATGAAATACGCTGGATCTTTCCCGCTGATATCCAATCCAACATTAACAAATGACTCTCATTCCTAATCGCATCCGTAGCATCCCTGGCCTGGAATAGATGATCAAGTATGGGCATTTCTGTATTCTCCTGTACTCATGATCTCAAATCCCCATCTACAGCTGTCCCTACCTCCAACCTTCATGCGCTGGCTGTCAGTCATCACAATCTCCATTAACCTTCACCTGCTCACTCTGGGCATGCTCTCAATGCACAAATGTAAAAATGCAAGTACAAAGCTATTTTCTGTACGAAACCATTTTCTGTGGGAAAAAAAAACGAGCTGTCTGCCACACCTACCCACAGTTAAGGATGAGTTTTTGGCCACAATATTCATTAGTGGCACATGATCAGTCTTTTATTTTTTCTGATGAAAAATTTCCTAGTCCTTACCCAGAGTGACTCAAATACAAAGGAAGAGTTAGCGCCCAAAATAACAACCCTAAAGGAACATATCAGGAACTGAATCTGTGACTGTCTCATTCAGAGGGAGTGTTTCTGCCAGTGAGTGTTGCTTGTGGGTGGGTTTGAGAAATAAATGTGATAAATGTCTGTGCTTATAATTCACCCTGTACACCTGTAACTGTCCTTTCAGACACAGCACTGGAGCTGGAGCCACCTATTCAAATGGAGGAGGAGAAGGAGGTGGAGAGGGAGAAGGAGGTGGAGAGGGAGATGGAGGTGGAGAGCGATGTGGAAGTGAAGAAGGAAGTGGAGGTGGAGAAGGAAGTGGAAGTTAAGATGGAGTCCAGCGACTCCAACACCCCAGGCATCATCAAAGGCCAGGACCTCTTTGGCTATGTGGGCATCGAGGCAGTCCTGGACCAGATGAGACGCAAAACCATGAAAGCCGGATTTGAGTTCAACATCATGGTGGTTGGTGAGTCACGTCCATATTATCCATCGTGGAAGAGTAAACACTATTTAGTACTGCATTAAAATCTGTTTACGACAACGAAAGCAGGCCAAAAACCCCCTCAAATCACTGACGTCTGCGTCCAGTCAGTTCTGTAGCTAACTCACTGTTGCTTTCAGCTGTTTTAATATGTGAAGGAAGGCTTTGCTTTTGCATCAGGCAGGAGTGCACAAACCTCAAAGCAGATGGGGAGTGTACTGACAAGAATGCAGAGCTTTTTTCTATGATTTATCATACATTTGCTTGCTATTGTGATGCAGGTAAATAGGGTTTGACTGTGTGCTCCTCTCAATAGCCTACTGAGAGAGGTCGGCAGCAGGAGGAAGGCTGTTTTTGTCAGCAGAGGAAATGTAGGCAGGTGAACAGGAAACAGTGGCATTTTATGTGTGGAGGAAAAGAATCAACCGTTTGTCTCTGTAAACACTAGTAACACAGGTCACTAGAGTGAAAGGTCCTCGTTTTAAACAACAATCCAAATACTACTCTAGTGAGGCTGGCCTGACAGTTAACAAGCAACAGATAACACCAGAGCCTGATTAATATTAATAAACACGTTAGATACAGCTTCCATCTACCTCTCTGTACAGTTACACTGACCAATTTGTTGGGTACACCTATTAAGTATCAAGCTTGATGCTCCTTTAATTTCAGAACAGCCTGAATTCTCTGGAAATATTCCATGGGGACGGTTTATGCAGTGACATCACACAGGTGCTGCAGACCGGGCAGTGTGACATTCATACTGCAAATAGCTCCATGCATCTTATCCCAAAGATGTTCAGTTTGGCTTCTCTACAGGCCTCTCAAGTGTAGTGAACTGGCTGTCATGTTCCTGGAATCATTCGGAGAGAAAAACATGCTCTCTGACATGGTACACTATCCTGTTGGAAGTGTCCATGTGATGAGGGGTATACTGTAGCAAGGGGAAGGGATGTACCCGGTTGGCAGCAATATTCAGATATGCTGTGGTGTTGAAACACAAAATTAGTATCCAGTGAACTGACATGTGCCAAGAAAATCTTCCCCTACACGGACACACCACGCCACCAGCCTGCAACCGTCAACACCGATGGATCCATTTGACTTACGGCAAACTCTGAGTCTGCCATCAGCTAGACAGAACTGGAACAGGAATTCATTGGACCGGACCATGTTTTTCCACTCCTCAGTTGTCCGGTGTGGGTGAGAGTGTGCCCACTGGGCTGGATTCTTCTTGTTTATAGCTGACAGGAGCTGAACCCCACGTGGTTGTCCGCTGCCGTCCGTGACGAGCAGGAACGGGTTCTGCATTCTGAGACGGTGTCACAGCGTTGTTCAGCTGTGCTTCTTTTTTTCCTTTTTTTTCGGGGGGGGGGGGGGTTGGAGGGTGCCGTCTGTTTGCTCACACGATTCTTGCCGTTCTCATTCAACTTTTTTAACCTTTAGTCTCGGTAAGCCCTAGACACCATCTAGACCCAAAAAGCCCAGGAGGAATCAGTGCACCTGATACCGATAACTCTATTCATCTCAGAGTTGTTTAAGTCACTCTTTTTTTTCTCATTCTGATGCTTTGTTGAACAGTACCTGGATCCTTCAGTGCTTGTCTGCCAATGACTGTTCATTGGTGTGATCCATTTTCAGGAATGGGTGATAATAAACATAATAAACTGGCCCGTGGAAATAAACAGGACGTGCAGTGGACCACTGTATATTTTATGTTGAATGACATAACTCTAGGGAACCCAGACTTTGTTGTATTGTGGAAGTTGTGCTGTGCTTAATTTTTTTTTTTTTTTCCTTGCTAAACGAGTAAGCATTCTCAGCAGCTTAAGTGCCCTCTGAAAGCCAAAACATTTTCTCCCAGTCAACCTGCTGAGACCATATTCGAACTGGCCAGTCAGACCAGCTCTCCCTGACTGTGTCAAACAGTTTCTGGACTCCTGCCATTTTCAAACTGGCCACCCCATACAAGCCTGTCCAATCACAACAATAGAGGCTCCTGAATCACCATGTCCTCCCAGAGTCTGTGTGGGTAAGCATGCAGGGATGGTGGTGAGGAGGGAGTGGGGGAACTGGCCTCCATACCTAATGAAAGCGCCTTGCCCATTGTTGTGCAGGCTTTGAGGCAGGGCTTGGTGGGAGCCATGTGGGGTGCAGTGTACCTCCTTGGCCAAGCCTTCGGGATTTATGATCAGTCCTGGCATTATACACTCAAGGCTTCTCTGCCCAGAACTCTCTCTTTTCTTTTTCCTTTTTTCTTTTTTTCCCCAAGCATAGCTGGCAGGTTTTTGCTTGTTCACTCCTTCCCTTTTTCTTCTTTTATTTTTCTTCCCGGTGTTCCACCTTCACAGAAAAAAAGACTTTGCCAGAATTTGCCAGATTCCTCAAAAGAATCAACACCTTTTCACGTCTCCCACCTAACAGTGCACTCAGGCTGGGTGGGTATAGCCAACAAATACAATTAGAACAAGGTTTCATTGAAATGGTGGTTTGCAGTCAGTCCAAAAGATCATTACAATGTATGTCATTAATTTCTATCTCTAACTAGCCATATTCATGCAGCTTTTTCCTTCATTCAAAACAAAACATCAGCCAAATTGCCGAAGTGTTCCTCATTGAATTGTAACTAACTAACTAACCCAGGTTAAGAGAATCCAGAGCCAAAGTTATGAGCACATTTTGAGAAAGATTTGAGTTGAGTAGTGTTGAGTAGAGTTTTGTAGTCATCCCCCTCATTTGGTTTTGAACAGATTCTCAACAGAGATCATTTAGGTTTCCTGACCTGGTCTCATCTCAGTAATCTGTGACGGATGTTGTGACAAATTAGCATGTTGCTACAGTCTAGCTGTAATCGTTAGCATGCTGCTATAGCTTAGCTCCTATCATTAGCATGGTTCAGCTGTCCATTCCTGTTGCACTAGACCACACATCTGAGGCTTTTAGTTCTGCTTTTGTTTGTAAAAACAGGGCTGGTAGAGGGAGAGAGCTCTGTGAGTCACTTTCTTTCATCCCTCTCTCTGGTCCTCTTTTTAGCTTTCCACACATTAATACACATTTTACAGGGAACACTGGAAACAGTAGTTTTCATAGACTGATTTTTATGTATTTGAAAACTGATCGGTTTTTAGTTGTTCCTTTTTTCCCCTTTCTTTCTGTGTCTTTCTTTGTTTCTGTCTTTCTTTCTTTCGTTGCTACCTATCCAGCAATGTAGCATAGATGTTTTGGGTGTGTTTGAGACTAGAACAAGTGGTTACCAGCATGAAATGACAGATGAAGGGGAACTTGGCATGATACAAGACGAATAAATTTTGCCAGTGCTAAAATGAGATATATGCTCACACACACACACACACACACACACACACACACAGGATGAGCCATAAGAGTGTTACAGATAGGGAAGACACTATGGGAATAGAAGAAATCCTGTGCTGTCTACAGGAAGTCCTTTGTGCATTAGTCCTGGCCTGGCCACATATTCCTGCCTGGGGCGGTTCTTATCCACACACACACGCACACATACACACATACTCACATGCACAAGGAGACAGTAGGTCTCTGTGATATGTTTCAAGTAGTGGGTTTAACTCACCATGTGGGCTCAGGCCTCAAACCACTGAAACGCCTCCAGTTACCCACAAGCCTCTAACCTCATGTCCTGGCTTTCTCTCAGAGAAGGTGCTGCTCCCTATTCCATATGGAAATGATAACTGGGTAACATGAGCAAGCAATAGGCAGGTATCTACCATGGCGAAAAACAGTGATATCTTAACCAGGGGTGTTAAAAGGGGACATTTGATTGGACATACAGTTATGTATTTGGCATATTTTTACTTTTTTTGTTTGCTTTGATTATGTAAAGCTTTCTTGTTTTCATCAAGAGTGAAGGTGCTTTTGAAGACTGTCCCCTTCAAGGCCCCTTCTTTGTGAAGTGGGTTTCAGAAATGTTTTTGTTACTTTGAAGTTTTTCAGGTGTTGCAGAATCAATCATGTTTAAATATACATGCTCTCGCAGGGTTTTTATTGCTTGTTTTGTTTTGCTTTGTTTTCATTTTTTTTTTCTACTTTCATATGGTTTGAGCAAACGACATGTCAGGCAATTTAGCTTTCTTGGTAAATGTGTGACTCAAAACAGTGTCTAGCATATATCCTTTTTCTCCACACTCTCACTCCTGCTCTCAGTCACATGGCTACGCTAACCTGCGTGAGATCATTACCCCGGGGGCAACACCCGAACAGGTAAGTCATGTGACTCAGCCAGGGAGCTGCATGAGGTCTGTGTTGTCAGTCTGGTGGTTTGAGTCATTAAATGTTGCCACAAAGAACACACAGCAAATGTGTGTGCGTGTGCGTGCATGTATATATGTGTGTTTTGTGTGTGTGTGTGTGTGTGTGATGTGTGTCATCAGGGCTGTTGGCAAATCATAAATTTGATGCCGACAGCCTCCCTACAAAGAGGGGCTGAGGCATAAATCCGTCAAAGCCCCCTCTGTGGAGGTGGCCATTGATGGAAGGGTCAGATCTCCACTGGCTCTGTCATCCATCTCTGTCAAATAGTTACGCCTGATGACAGCTTCCCCAACCCGCCTGGCCTCTCCACGCTGACAAACAGAGCAGTGTGAGCCGAAGAACGCAACACTTTTGTCTTGTCTCCTCAGAGCCACACATTCTGAGTTGCCTGACTGACCCCTCCCCCCCCCCCCCCATAGCAGGGGCTTCCCTCTACACAGCAAGTCCTTAAAATCCCGCGTTAAGAGGACATGTGTCCATTACGCCACCCGGAAGGTGGTGGTTGATAATTGCAGATTTTTTTTGTGTCAGTGAGAGGGTTGTGGGAAGGCTCACTCTGCCGTAATTGTTTGTCTCCTCTGTCCCTCGGTCTATTCATGCAGACTGGTTTGAGTCATTAAGTGGGCAAACTCCCTCTGGCATGGTGGCGTCAGCGTTGCTTGGTTAGCTGCCAGCACTTTGCCTCTTCTTGACCCGGCCTTATTACATCACACATGATTTGTAGAGTAAAACAGTTTATGTAAGGCTCTGTTTGGCCCCTAGCTTTATTTATGAAATTAGCGTGACCTCAATTTTCCTATGTGTCATCTTTTTCGCTATCTAAAACAACCTTTGGTTGGGCAACACGGAAACAAATCTGTTAGGCTTCACCTCACATTAATGCTAACTCGAGATAGTGTTTTATTGTGCGCTTCTATTTCCCCTAACACAAGTCACTGAAGTTGTTGTTTAACCTGCAACCATCTCTCTGAACAGGTCAAAGCGGACTGGGCAAGTCAACGCTGGTGAACACACTTTTCAAGTCCAAGGTCAGCCGGAAGTCCTGCACTCCCAACTACGAAGAGAAGATCTCCAAAACAGTCAACCTGCAGTCCATCAGTCACAGTGAGTTCCCACACACAACTCATCTCAGCTGCACCACTCATCTCCATTCACCACTCATCTCCACTCAACACTCATCTCCACTCACCACTCATCCCCATTCACCCCTCAGCTCCACTCACCACTCATCTCCACTAACCACTCATCTCCACTCACCACTCATCTCCACTAACCACTCATCTCCACTCACCCCTAATCTCCACTCACCCCTAATCTCCACTCACCACTCAGCTCCACTCACCACTCATCTCCACTCACCACTCATCTCCACTAACCACTCATCTCCACTCACCACTCATCTCCACTAACCACTCATCTCCACTCACCCCTAATCTCCACTCACCACTCAGCTCCACTCACCACTCATCTCCACTCACCACTCATCTCCACTAACCACTCATCTCCACTCACCACTCATCTCCATTAACCACTCATCTCCACTCACCCCTCATCCCCATTCACCACTCATCTCCATTCACCACTCATCTCCACTCAACACTCATCCCCATTCACCCCTTATCCCCATTCACCCCTCAGCTCCACTCACCCCTCAGCTCCACTCACCACTCATCTCCACTAACCACTCATCTCCATTAACCACTCATCCCCATTCACCACTCAGCTCCACTCACCACTCATCTCCACTAACCACTCATCTCCATTCACCACTCATCTCCACTCACCACTCATCTCCACTCACCCCTAATCTCCACTAACCACTCATCTCCATTCACCACTCACCAGGTCACAGACACAGACAGGACCACTAAGGGCTGTGAAGGATGTAAGAGGGGGGTGCATGATGCCTCAGTCAGTCATATTTCCATAGGTATGAAGGTGAAGGATAAAGATGGCGAGGCAGACAGGAGAAGCCTGAGGGAGAAGTCGTCTTTCGGGAGGTGCGGGGGGGGGGGGCGTGTTTGATTTGGAGCCGTGCCAGCAGGTCTGAGATACTCTGCTAAGAGAGCAGAGGAATTTAGATTCTCAGGAGTGGCGGGGAGCTGAGAAAGATCCTGAGATTTCTTTCTTTCTTTATTTATTTTCTGTGTAGACATCGAATGAGGAAGATCATTTATACAAGATCTCTAGCTCAGGATCAGCTCCCAGAGATCAGTGAATGACGGAGGTAGCTGAAGCTTGGGTTCCCTCTCTCTCTCATATGGTTTCTAAAGAATAACAGTGAGTGAGACCACACTGTGAGGGATCTGTCCTCACACCTAGCAGGATGTGTCCTGCCCTGCCGTATTGCCCTCTCGTTTTCACAGAAAAACTTTAGAAATAAACTTTTGGGTTTTTTTTAAGTGTTTAATCTTTAAAGGATGGATGTCACATGAAATTGGGTGTTGTAAAGTGGAAGATGTCAATGTTCCCTTGAAAACTGTATTCATGTACAAATAGTTTTATTTTCTCGTAGATGAAGGGGGACAAAGGAAAGCAACTCAGCATTGCTTTTAAAGTAGTTCAGACTGGGGGACCAGGACTTTTTTCTGTCTTTCTTTCTTTCTTTCTTTCTTTTTTTTTTTGCATCAAAGCAGTCATGACCTCTCTGACAGATGTGTTGCTCAAAGGCCAGCTGGTTCTGTATATGAGAGGGATCCAGTCAAGGGAAACAACATTACCAAAAAAAAAAAAAAAAGCCCTTTAAAGGACTATTCCAGTTAGAGTCTGTGCATTATACATAGGACTAGTCAAATGCATTGAGCTGCACTTACCTCCGCCGACCCGCATACGCTGACAAGAAAGTCATGAATCTCTGTTTTCATTGTGGTGGCGCCACTATGCTTGAGTGAAAAGAGGCGTGAAAGGCAAACGGCCTAGAACCCCTTCAGCTCGTTTTTGTCAATGAGAGCATTGTGTACATTAAGCTATGTAATTAGCAGAGTCACACAGGCTGTGATCCATCTTCATGTCTTACTGCAGATTCACTGACAAGAGGCTTTAAAGAGGGTCTTAAGTACCTCGGCAGACCAGGCCTCCTACTTTGACGTGGTTCCTTGTTTTAATTGTTCTCAGAGGTGTGTTTTAAATGGAAGAAAGAAGCAGGGTAGAGTAAGAACATAGGCCAGTACCAGTCCCTAGTAACGGACTAATGATAATCAGTACCTCAGTTTCATAACAGCATTACCCTTTTCCAGGGGAAAAAAAAAAAGAATTACCTTTACATGAAAGTCCACAAAGCAGCTAAAGGTAAAATTAAATGATTAAAAAGTATGTATATATTACCATATCTGTTCCCTGTATATGTTTAACATTGACACAACCTTAAACTTTCCGTCACCGAGCAGTAATAAATGAGCACACTCTCCGAGCTGCCAGTCTCTCTGATTCAGTTCGAAGATATGCAGATGCCCCTGTTAGATTAGGTCATTAGCATGGGGTGCTATGCTAATGGCCAAAGAGCCCTGTCTGGCAGAAGAGCCGATATGCAGTGAACCCTGTTCGCCAGTCAGGGAATCAAGACAGATACGGCTAATTACAAAGAGCCCAGAGCTTCAGTGCTGCTGTGTGCAGAGTGTTAATGATTTTAGGCAGTGTACATCAGCGGGTTCACCCCCCCCCCCCCCCCCCCCCCAATAAAACCTCTCTCTCTATCTCTGACATCACTGAACAAATCACCTTACTCTGTTTTCAGATTTTGAAGCTCAGATGCTGTTGTTCATCTCCCAGTTTCCGTTTCTCACTTCCTCTTAATGCACGAGAGAGAGAGAGTTTCTGTCTGAGGTGTCTGCTGTGCTGACAGCACAAGATCAACAGCCACCAAACGTTTTGCTTAAACCTGACCGGCACTTTAACGAGAAATGCTTCTGTGAGCACTGCATTTTTTGACACATCTTTATGCAAGCATCGCAGGAATGAGCTATCAGCATAACATTTCATGTGACAGAGAAGAGTAGGTCGGGGGGTTTTTTTGTTTTTTGTTTTTTTGTAATCTTGCACGGACACTCGCTGGCTTGCATCACCTTTTTTCAGTAAAGTGAACTTAGCAGTATAAGAGGAGCTTATAAAGGTCACCTTTGCCTAATCATACAAAGGTCAAAAGGCCAGATGTTTTTCTCTCAGAAGAAGAGTTTATTTGTCTCTGTGTTTGACATATATACAGTCATCTGAGCTTCCATAACCGTTCAATTCAGGAATATTCGTAAAACTCAGTCACTACTTTCAGAAAGAAAGGAAGAAAAGAAGGAAACATATATTTATTCTCCAGTGCTCACAGGCTCCATGCCTTAAAGAGTAATGGTTTGAAATGGTTTGCAGATTTTACGCTCTGTGCACATGTGTGCATGCATGCGTATGTGTGTGCGCGTGCGTGCATGTGTGTGTGTGTGTGTGTGTGTGAGAGAGAGAGAGAGAGGCATTTGTTTGGAATTGTAAAGATAAATCTTGAACTGGTGACTTCCTGTGATATCCCCATAGTAGAGGAGACACCCTTCACTGACTTTTCAGTCTAGCCCAATGTAAACAGTGTTGTGTGTGAGAAAGGCCTGCTTCTCAACGCCCGGCCTTTTTATGTGAGCCTTCAGAAACGCAAACATCCAGAGCCAGACCCTCGATGTAAATATTTACTTCATTTTAACCATTGTAATTGTACAGGCAAATGGCAAATGTCATGAAGCAGGAGTTTTAATAGGATTTTTCTTTGGGTTTGAGTATTTTGTCCTACTTTTTTGTATAAACCTTTAAGTGCTGTCTGTGCAGTGAAGCTAAGCTTTGTAGATGTTCAGTGCTAGACTTTAGTGATCTCTCAGGACTGTTGAGTCTGAGCTATGTCTTCACTCATAACCCCAGCTCACTATTTCATTTGTCCCAGCGGCAAATCACTTTCTCTGTCTCGTCAGAACAAAAGAGAAGATTCTACTTTTTTATTATTTTGATGTTGGAGAGAGAGAGAGAGAGAGAGAGAGAGCACATCTGCTGTTAGTGAATGCTAAAGCTTTTCTCCAGAACCCAACCTTGACTCTGGGCCTCTGGACGTGCCACATTCGGCGGATGTCTGTCCGTGTCCCTTTGCCTACCTGCCAGCGCTGAGTGTCCAGACAGAACACTTCACTCCTCTGGAACAAAGACACACAGCACAGGACCCTGGATGTCTGACACCTACACACAGCACAGGGCCCTGGAAGTCTGACACCTACACACAGCACAGGGCCCTGGAAGTCTGACACCTACACACAGCACAGGGCCCTGGAAGTCTGACACCTACACACAGCACAGGGCCCTGGAAGTCTGACACCTACACACAGCACAGAGCCCTGGAAGTCTGACACCTACACACAGCACAGGGCCCTGGAAGTCTGACACCTACACACAGCACAGGGCCCTGGAAGTCTGACACCTACACACAGCACAGAGCCCTGGAAGTCTGACACCTACACACAGCACAGAGCCCTGGAAGTCTGACACCTACACACAGCACAGAGCCCTGGAAGTCTGACACCTACACACAGCACAGGGCCCTGGAAGTCTGACACCTACACACAGCACAGAGCCCTGGAAGTCTGACACCTACACACAGCACAGAGCCCTGGAAGTCTGACACCTACACACAGCACAGAGCCCTGGAAGTCTGACACCTACACACAGCACAGGGCCCTGGAAGTCTGACACCTACACACAGCACAGAGCCCTGGAAGTCTGACACCTACACACAGCACAGAGCCCTGGAAGTCTGACACCTACACACAGCACAGAGCCCTGGAAGTCTGACACCTACACACAGCACAGAGCCCTGGAAGTCTGACACCTACACACAGAACAGAGCCCTGGAAGTCTGACACCTACACACAGCACAGAGCCCTGGAAGTCTGACACCTACACACAGCACAGAGCCCTGGAAGTCTGACACCTACACACAGCACAGGGCCCTGGAAGTCTGACACCTACACACAGCACAGAGCCCTGGAAGTCTGACACCTACACACAGCACAGGGCCCTGGAAGTCTGACACCTACACACAGCACAGGGCCCTGGAAGTCTGACACCTACACACAGCACAGAGCCCTGAAAGTCTGACACCTACACACAGCACAGAGCCCTGGAAGTCTGACACCTACACACAGCACAGGGCCCTGGAAGTCTGACACCTACACACAGCACAGAGCCCTGGAAGTCTGACACCTACACACAGCACAGAGCCCTGGAAGTCTGACACCTACACACAGCACAGAGCCCTGGAAGTCTGACACCTACACACAGCACAGAGCCCTGGAAGTCTGACACCTACACACAGAACAGAGCCCTGGAAGTCTGACACCTACACACAGCACAGAGCCCTGGAAGTCTGACACCTACACACAGCACAGAGCCCTGGAAGTCTGACACCTACACACAGCACAGAGCCCTGGAAGTCTGACACCTACACACAGCACAGGGCCCTGGAAGTCTGACACCTACACACAGCACAGAGCCCTGGAAGTCTGACACCTACACACAGCACAGGGCCCTGGAAGTCTGACACCTACACACAGCACAGGGCCCTGGAAGTCTGACACCTACACACAGCACAGAGCCCTGAAAGTCTGACACCTACACACAGCACAGAGCCCTGGAAGTCTGACACCTACACACAGCACAGGGCCCTGGAAGTCTGACACCTACACACAGCACAGAGCCCTGGAAGTCTGACACCTACACACAGCACAGAGCCCTGGAAGTCTGACACCTACACACAGCACAGGGCCCTGGAAGTCTGACACCTACACACAGCACAGAGCCCTGGAAGTCTGACACCTACACACAGCACAGGGCCCTGGAAGTCTGACACCTACACACAGCACAGGGCCCTGGAAGTCTGACACCTACACACAGCACAGAGCCCTGAAAGTCTGACACCTACACACAGCACAGAGCCCTGGAAGTCTGACACCTACACACAGCACAGGGCCCTGGAAGTCTGACACCTACACACAGCACAGAGCCCTGGAAGTCTGACACCTACACACAGCACAGAGCCCTGGAAGTCTGACACCTACACACAGCACAGAGCCCTGGAAGTCTGACACCTACACACAGCACAGAGCCCTGGAAGTCTGACACCTACACACAGAACAGAGCCCTGGAAGTCTGACACCTACACACAGCACAGAGCCCTGAAAGTCTGACACCTACACACAGCACAGAGCCCTGGAAGTCTGACACCTACACACAGCACAGGGCCGTCCAGCAGCCCCCAGAGCCTGTAAAAACCACCCGGCCTGGACTCTGTCTCTCCACCATGGGAACCGAGATTTACACACACACACACACACACACACACACAGGCTCAGAGACTGCACAAAGCAACAAATACAGACCTTCTCAATGCAGTCTTTCAGTTCCTTTAGCCGCGTGGGAGGGCAAATGAGAACTGTTGGTCTGTTGAACAAAAGCAAAGTCACAACACCAAGGTGCTTTTCTGAAATTCTGAAAAAAAAACCCTCTCTGCCTTCAGTTATAAACTCAACTCTATGCATTAACTCAAAGTTAGAGCTCAAACCCATACGTTTTTTTTGAGAGGTTGATTGACATTAAGGTATTTCTTGGTTACAGAAGTGTCAGTGACTTCCTAGTGCCTTTGGTAAAAATCAGTTACGGTTCTATCAATGGAGAATGATGCTTACCTGCTCTGGTTGATTCTTTGCGGGACCAAGAGTCCCCACTGAAACAGACGGCTTATTAAACCCATAAACACTTCCCCTCATGGCTTAGCACAAGACTACAATTCCCCAGAATGCATTCCTAGGACATTGCTCACCAGCTGCTGTAAGTGAAATGAGGGGCTGCGTACCATGTTACAACTTTTACACCCCCCCCCCCCCCACTACCCCCGCTCCCCCTGCAGGAGTGCTGTCAGTTCCAGGTGAGGCCTGGATGTTTAGAGGTAATTTCCAGCCTTTGAACAGATTTGGGGGCCTGTCTGGCCGTGTGAGATTTGCGACTGTGCTGAATTGAGAACATGACGTCCTCAGGCTGTTCCATAAGCGCAGGCTATAAACTCTGCTTTCCCTTTGATCCTCTAATTGATTAGTTCTTCAGATCAACATACCTCTGCTGCTCTGACAGAACAAACACCACACACACACACACACAAACACAAAGTAACAATGTTGAAACCCACTGGTGTTTTTTTGGAATCTTCCAGACCGGGGGAAGTTCATTATGGAACAGAGACAGGAAGGCCGTTTTCACGTCCCCTCCCTCTTTTTTTTTAACTCTGTTTTTCAGTTATTGAAGAGAAAGGAGTGAAGATGAAGCTGACGGTGATCGACACGCCTGGATTCGGAGACCAGATCAACAACGAGAACTGGTGAGCGAGGCTTTTTCCTGTTCTCGAGACTCAGTGACGGGAGAACGGCATCAGAACTTTAAGAGATGAAAAGCGGTCTAACGTCAGTCGTTTGATGTTGTTGACTAGTCATCTACAGCAAACTGAATAACAAGCCAGTTACACTCAAATTTCTCCACCCACCCCTGACAACGTCTGTGTTCTCAATATTTCATCATTTCTCCTCACTCTGCACATTGTCCAAAAGCAATGCTCATTTCATCGCAGACAGACGTAAGCAAAGTCTTAACCCAAAGCACAGGAGAATGCAGACACACACAGTAGCCTCTCAGATAGCTGTTTCTTGTTGTTAAGAACCCTGCTAAGCTGTGGCTCTGTTCTCAGCTGGGAGCCCATTGTCAAGTACGTGAATGAACAGTACGAGAAATATCTGAGGGAAGAGCTGCATGTGAACAGGAAGAGACGCATCCCTGACACCCGAGTTCATTGCTGTGTCTACTTCCTGCCGGCCACAGGACACTGGTAAGTCCAACCTCTCATGAGAAGAATGACAATGAGAATGAGAAACCCTTGCTTTGGGTCTCTTTTGGGGCGCTTTTCGTGTTTTAGAGGGTAATTTGACAGCAATTGTGAACAGGAGAGTGCAATTTGATTGACATTTTGACCTGCTGATCCCTTTAGGCCAACGAATACAGTCACGTCCTGTCATAGCATTACTGTAAAGCACCTCCCTAAGATAAACTCGCTCTACAACACAATCCATCGGTGTAACCTTCCATCGGTAAAGCTCTGCATGTACTGTGTGTACACTGACATTCACTGTATACATGCTTGACAGAACTTCCCACCTGAGCCACATTACTAAATCTAACTGATCCCTTGAGTCAACCAATGGCTTTGTGCATCTGATCGATTACTGGTCCAGGATCAGTTCAAGCTAATTCACTTACAGTGAGTTACAAAAGCTTTGTCCTCCAAGGTGTGTTTGAATGAGCCTCTGTGTTAGGAACGCACCTCCTATTTCAGGCAAAGTATTCAGGGCCCTGTCCTTCAAAACACTTCCAAAGCCAGACTTATTGGGAATTGAATGGCATTTATCTCTAAAGGAGATTGGCTAGGGTTTCTGCATTCCTGGTAAGAGACCTCATCAAAGGTCATGCAAGTTCAAGCCAGTTTTTTCAGAGTGGATAACGTTAGCACGTCAGCATGGTGGAACAGCTGATCTCAGATCAGCGATCTGACAGTCCCGCTCCTGTTCCACAGGTTACGTCCCATCGACGTGGAGTTCATGAAGAGGCTGGGCAAAATCGTGAGCATTGTTCCAGTGATCGCTAAAGCAGACACGCTCACCATGGAGGAGAGGCTGGAGTTTAAAGAGAGGGTGAGTTTTTACATCACACACTCCATTAAAGAGGCCAGACTCAAGACTGATGATCATGCCTAAATTCTGTTCCACCCACACATTAACATCTCATTTTGGGTGAATGAAGTCTTGATGAATGTAGATGGCCCACTGCCGGAGCACAGCTTTTCTTTATTTGCACACTAACTGTAAAAGTAATGGATAGAGAGATTGGAGCAGGATGGAACAGGAAAGAGGCACTTACTCATACAGAGAGTGGGAGAGAGAAAGAGAGAGTGTGTGTGTGTGTGTGTGTGTGAGAGAGAGAGAGAGAGAGAGAGAGAGAGAGAGAGAGAGAGAGAGCATTTAAATCTCAAACGGTCTCTTAACATTTGACTGCTTGCACTAGCTCAATATGGCACAAAATGGATGGGCGCTGTGGAGGTTGCATGTGCTGACTGCTGGGTCCCCACAGGGACACACACTCTCTCTCTCTCTCTTCACTGTTCAGAGAGACACACTCTCTCTCTCTCTCCTCACGGTTCAGAGAGACACACTCTCTCCCTCTCTCTCCTCATGGTTCAGAGAGACACACTCTCTCTCTCTCTACTCACTGTGATGTATTGGTTCAGAAGCAGCCTGGGCCACATGCCATCATCACTCCCCGTGGAGCACTTTTGGACAGCTTTGTGTGTCTCTCTCCGAGGCCTGCAGGCCCCCAGCATCCAGCAAGCAGCGTGTCTCCCATCAATACACCCCAAACAACACGTTTAATGATGTCCAGACCGTTCCAGATCGTTCCATAGAGCCCAAACTCAACAGCTCAATAAAGTCAATAACCAGAGCAGGGCCCTTAAGTGGGAGTAGGGTTCATCTCGCTCTGAGTACGCTACACCGTCGATTTTTATCTCCGTTTACGCTCTAACTCCACTCCAGGACCTCCTACACATACATTCAGATGGCATCAGATGCATTAAGACTGTAGGTTCACACCATGGCCTGGACTACTCTCTGCCAAAAAAAACCCCAGCGGCGTCTACATACAAACCTGTTAGCTCCCAAACACAGCCTCAGAGTCAAGGTATGCATGATGGACAGAGACAGAGAAGAAGAAGAAGAAGAAGAAGAAGAAAAAAGGAAAAACAGCATAGCAGCATGAGCCTGGGGGACCGCAGACGCTGTCATATTTCACCTGCCGGATTAGAGAATGTGTGTGTGTGTGTGTGTGTGTGTGTGTGTGTGTATGCGTGTGTGTGTGTGTATGCACCACAGCGTGTAAGCATGAACGTAAATCTCTCTGACTGGGTGGGCTTCTCTTTGCAGATAAGGCACGACCTGCAGGCCAATGGCATCAGAGTGTATCCACAGAGAGAATACGAGGAGGATCCAGAGGACCGTATACTCAATGACAAGATCAGGGTAAGGCCCACCTCCTGTTAGAGCACACTGCCAAAAGTCAGCACGTTTCACTTAAAGACGTCTGCCTGAAACCCCTTGACACTGACCATGTGTCTGGGTCGAAATTGTTCAGAATCCTTTGTGTGTGTGGAATATATAAGAATACATGCTTGCTTGTTTGTTGATTTGTTTGTTTGTTTCTCTTTCAGGAAAATATCCCATTTGCAGTGGTTGGCACAGATAAGGAGCATCAGGTGAATGGAAACAAGGTCTTGGGAAGGAAAACCAAATGGGGAATCATTGAAGGTGAGAGAGAGGAGTTAAAAATTTGTGTTTGTAGTGGAGAGCACAGGATCCACACATATCTGAGATCTGTGAATGTTCTGCTCAAGTACATTTAAAAAAAAAAGACTCGATTGTGCTATTTTGTAGTCTTTGCTGACATCTAGTGGTTGTACTAGGGACAAACCAAGCACTGACACTCATCAGTACATCTCATAATAATAATCTCATTTTGTTTCTGACAGTTGAAAATGTTGCGCATTGTGAGTTCTCCAACCTGAGAGATCTTCTCATTAGGTAAGTTACAGTTCTTTTTTTTTCTTTTTAAAGGAATTTTTGCCCTAAAGGATAAACAACATTGCTTTCTGAATCCCTCTTCTCCTCACCTTTAGAGACTTACGCTCAAACCTGTTTAGTTTGTGTGTGTGTGTGTGTGTGTGTGTGTGTGGTCCTGCTGCGTTGGCTATGGTTTACAGTGGCTGGTGAAATCTTTAACGTTTCCTTTCTGAATCGAGATAATGTCCTCAAAATGTTTATATAGGGGATAGAAAGCCTCTCTGACAGACTGGAGTCACTAAAGAGAACATTAGACTCCATCACCACTCACTTATTCCTCTGGACCTTTACCCTCACACAAATACACACAGCCAGACTGGACACCAATACACACCATCAAACTGGACACCAATACACACAGTCAGACTGGACACCAACACACACAGTCAGACTGGACACCAATACACACAGTCAGACTGGACACCAATACACACAGTCAGACTGGACACCAATACACACCATCAAACTGGACACAAATACACACAGCCAGACTGGACACCAATACACACAGTCAGACTGGACACCAACACACACAGTCAGACTGGACACAAATACACACAGTCAGACTGGACACCAGTACACACAGTCAGACTGGACACCAGTACACACAGTCAGACGGGACACCAATACACACAGTCAGACTGGACACCAATACACACAGTCAGATTGGACACAAATACACACAGTCAGACTGGACACCAATACACACAGTCAGACTGGACACCAGTACACACAGTCAGACTGGACACCAGTACACACAGTCGGACTGGACACCAATACACACAGCCAGACTGGACACCAATACACACAGTCAAACTGGACACCAATACACACAGCCAGACTGGACACAAATACACACAGCCAGACTGAACACCAATACACACAGTCAGACTGGACACTAATACACACAGTCAGACTGGACACCAATACACACAGCCAGACGGGACACCAATACACACAGTCAGACTGGACACCAATACACACAGTCAGACTGGACACCAATACACACAGCCAGACTGGACACCAATACACACAGTCAGACTGGACACCAATACACACAGTCAGACTGGACACCAATACACACCATCAAACTGGACACAAATACACACAGCCAGACTGGACACCAGTACACACAGTCAGACTGGACACCAGTACACACAGTCGGACTGGACACCAATACACACAGCCAGACTGGACACCAATACACACAGTCAAACTGGACACCAATACACACAGCCAGACTGGACACAAATACACACAGCCAGACTGAACACCAATACACACAGTCAGACTGGACACTAATACACACAGTCAGACTGGACACCAATACACACAGCCAGACGGGACACCAATACACACAGTCAGACTGGACACCAATACACACAGTCAGACTGGACACCAATACACACAGCCAGACTGGACACCAATACACACAGTCAGACTGGACACCAATACACACAGTCAGACTGGACACCAATACACACAGTCAGACTGGACACTAATACACACAGTCAGACTGGACACCAATACACACAGTCAGACTGGACACCAATACACACAGTCAGACTGGACACCAATACACACAGCCAGACTGGACACCAATACACACAGTCAGACTGGACACAAATACACACAGTCAGACTGGACACCAGTACACACAGTCAGACTGGACACAAATACACACAGTCGGACTGGACACCAATACACACAGTCAGACTGGACACCAATACACACAGTCAGACTGGACACCAATACACACAGTCAGACTGGACACTAATACACACAGTCAGACTGGACACCAATACACACAGTCAGACTGGACACCAGTACACACAGTCAGACTGGACACCAATACACACAGTCAGACTGGACACCAATACACACAGCCAGACTGGACACCAATACACACAGTCAGACTGGACACAAATACACACAGTCAGACTGGACACCAGTACACACAGTCAGACTGGACACAAATACACACAGTCGGACTGGACACCAATACACACAGTCGGACTGGACACAAATACACACCATCAAACTGGACACCAATACACACAGTCAGACTGGACACCAATACACACAGTCAGACGGGACACCAACACACACAGTCAAACTGGACACCAATACAGACAGTCAGACTGGACACCAATACACACAGTCAGACTGGACACCAGTACACACAGTCAGACTGGACACCAATACACACAGTCAGACTGGACACCAATACAGACAGTCAGACTGGACACCAATACACACAGTCAGACTGGACACCAGTACACACAGTCAGACTGGACACCAATACACACAGTCAGACTGGACACCAATACACACAGTCAGACTGGACACCAATACACACAGTCAAACTGGACACCAATACACACAGCCAGACTGGACACAAATACACACAGCCAGACTGGACACCAATACACATAGGTGCTGCTGCTTCAGTTGAAAGACTATGCAACTATGATACGGTTGGTCCCAGCGCATAGGGAAAAGCATAAAATTAACGATATAATATGAAGATAACGCTTGGTCTTACCTTACACAATGATGAAGTATGGATGATACCGACGATATTTTAACGTTATTCTTACCAACATTCTACAGTAGCCCAAGATAGAAAGCTCAGTCAACAGAGCGTGTTGTGCACACTGGTGGGTTGAACCCGGGTAAATTTTAAAACGCATCATTATTTCTCTGTTAAATGTTCTTATTGTGTTGAGATATAGTGGCTGGTTTTTGCCTGGTCATCATTAGTAAGCGTAACCGACTTAAAAATAAAATTAGTCATATTTGCTTGCATCCATCTTTTAACAACATTAATTTGTTTAGCCGCGTTAGTAGCCTAGTCTATTAAGTGAGAGACTCGATGTTAGAGCCATCCTTTAGAAATCCATCCACAGCTCACAAACGCTGCACGTTTATTTCATCACAACGACAGTTGGGAAAGAAAATTTGAACAGTGAAACACAACAATAAAGCAAACAAACTAATGATTCACCCTTTTATGCTGTCGCCATCACTCCTCTTGTTTACCAAGGGCTCTAAAAGGAAGCTTAGTGCACCTAGCATCACGCGATTAGCGGGTACTCGACGATAATGTAAAAAGTCGAGAATTGATGTAACTGCTCGTGTACTCGAATGGTCGAGTACTCTGTGCAACCCCTAATACACACTATCAGTCTGGACACAAATACACACTGTCAAACTGGACACACTGCTACAGAGGCTCCTCTCCAATAATAACTTAAATAAATTAAAAGAATTGATTTAGTTTGCTTTTTTTGTTGAAGATATACTGTCATATTATGAATATGAAAATCAGGTATGGTTTTTATTACATTTGGGTGTGCAGCATAAACTTTTTTTTTTTTTTTTTTAAGAATAATACAATATCAAGCTTAAAAAAATTAGTTGTTAGTTAAAATTAGTATATTAGTTGAAGGATATTGTAGATGATACCAAGTATGTATAAAAATACATACATACAATGTAAACTGAATACAAGAAAAGACTACTTGAAAAGAAGATGTTTTCATGTACCAAACATGCACTGAATCACTGAAAATCTTAGATATCTCCATTGTGTTTGGGATGTGGTTTACTGATGTTTTCTGCTGATATGTCAAGGGTGTCAAAATCCTCCAGTCCTGGAGGGTCATGGTGCTGCTATTTTTCTTGTCAACTAACTAAATCTCTGACTGGCTGAAGATAGGGTATGTCTGTTTTCAAGGTGAAAATCACATATGCACTATGGATTGTGTCCGCAGAATCAGGTTTGCATTTTGTCCGAAGTTGCCCTTTCACACATGTAGCACACAACAGGAGACTGTCAGTGTCAGACGCGTTCTCACCTACTCAAAATCTCCGGGCTGTAATCCGCTCTGTTCACACATGGACCCCAACGAAGAAAAAGCGGAGTTTGCACTAGGGGCCTGGTAGAATAAAGTCCGTTTAGAATCCGATTCGACCGATTCGGACATTTGCGTTCACACATACAGCCCCTCCGGTTAGAATCCAGATTATTTTAGGGTTGCAGTGCATGTGTGAAAGGGGCTTAAGAGGTGAAAATAAAAACCGGCAGGACCCTGGCCCTCCAGGACAAGATTTTGGCACCCGTGATATAAGTGAAGTGGTGGAGACAGAGAGAGAGAGAGAGAGAGAGAGAGAGAGCTGTGGGAGTGTGTGGAGGGGCAGTGGTGTTTTGTCAAGGGAGGGTTGACACAGAGGCACAGTGGACTATAATCAAGTCCGGGGAGCTGAGCTCCAGTGGAAGGGCCGCTGGAATGAGGCCGGTCTGTGTCAAAACACAAGAGGCTAATGACAGACTGTGGCCTGAGACGGGGTCACAGAGTCTCTTCTCCGTGACCCCTCTGCAGAGGACGACCCAGGACTGTCAACCGCCAGATGGTTCGGCTGATTGAGATGCAGCTGAGTTGGGAAAAAAAAAAAATGAAAAGGAGAGAGAACTGCGTCATCGGTTTTGCACTTGAGAAATTTCAAAACAAGTTGTGTTATTTTTTTTTTTTTTCAGAAGTGTCATTGGTACTTCTCCAAAAAAAAAAAAAGATTTTGTATCCTACGCCAGTTACATAAAGAGAAAATATGAAGTAAAGAAAAACAAGTGTCGCACATAGACATACAGCCACTCAGAACATGGTGTTAACACCGTAACTCAGACAGGGTTTTTCAAAGTCAGGGTTGCATAAGGTAACCTTACACAGAATGCTTCTGCTGCTTAAAATTCACAGTCAAAATACACTATGTGAACATAAAGTACATAAAAATGTTCTGTGCTTTACCTTAAGGTCCCACCTGCAAGATTTGAAGGACGTCACCCACAACATCCACTATGAGAGCTACAGAGTTCGACGGCTAAACGAGAGTAATGTGAATGGACTGGCTCTTTCCCCTTTGACCCTGGAGAACGGTACCTCAGAGAAGAGCGAGACAGAGAGTCACCTCTGAAGGTCGCAGGTCGTGGGAAACGTGCCCGCGGCACAGGTTTCGTTTTGCTCTTAGGCCCCGTCTCATCCCCGGCTACGGAAACCAGAACGCCGCCCAGAAAACAGGAGGAAAGAACATTTTTGCCAAGAAACCTCCAGACAACGCAGCTTTGGAACATCTAAAACGTTTGTCAAAAGACATTTCTTCTAAGTAAGGCATTTAAGCTTCATATATAAGTCTATTTTTTAAGATGAATATATCGGGGGGGGGGGGGGGGCGGCGGTGAGAATATGAGAATCAGTGATGATGTCAAATAAAGTGAGTGAAATATTTTTTTGGGAAAGAATTTAAAAAAAAGAGAGAGAGAGAAGAGAAGAGAAGTGACTGGGCACCCTGAGTGTTAGGTGCCCTCTCTTTCTCTCTCTTTCCTTCCTTTATCTTTCTCTTTCTCTCTATTTCATTCCTTTATCCCTCTCTTTCTCTTCCTTTACCACCCTCTCTCTCTCTCTCTCTCTCTCTCTCTCTGTCTGTCCGTCTCTGAGTTGGGTGATGACTGACAGGGGAAACCTGGCACACTGAAACGTCCCGGCGTGCCAGTTACAACGATGCAGGGAAAACTGTCCAATCATTGCTTTCTAATTCACTGCACCTATATAAATATATTTAGACTGAAGCAGTAATGTGACGTATTACTTTTAAGTTGGCTTTCTAATTTTCAGAAGTGAAATCTTTTATTGTTGTTTATTACAAAATGTGATATTTGTCACTTTTTTTTATGATGAATTAATAAAACAAATATTTTTGTTACCACACCTGCTTTTATGGAAGCAGAAGGCACATTCCTTTATGATGTTTAAACAGTGCTTTTAAAGAAGATGTCGGTCTGATGAAACTTCATTCAAGCTTTTAAAGTTATGACAATAATATTTTTTAGAAGAAGTTGTGATTTTTATCATGCATTTAAAGATTACTTCATACAGCAGCGTCCCGCCAAGCTGTTGATGTGTAGACCTGTGTGTTTGTTCAGAATGCCGAGGAAGAGGAAAGACTCGAGTGTTTTATAGACACAGAGAAAAGAGCTTTGCTGAAGCAGTGCCATGGCGAGGAGAAGAGCAGGAAGTGAATGATGTTTTCCTTTAAATATCCATTGGTCTGTCCTTTAAACTCATACAGTAATGTGCTCTGTAGCTACAGGCAAGCTATATATATATACAATGTGTATACATTTGCCCTCCTTGATGTTTTTCAAACAGTGGCCCCATAAAAGGTACACGTTCTCTCTTTGTGAATAGATTACATTTACAGTGTCCTCACAACCTGCTGTCCTTTACTTACCGGAACCTACTGTACATACCCATGCTTGTTTGTCTCCTCAGCCTGTGTGTGTTTTTTTGTTTTGTTTTGTTTTGTTTTGTTTTGTTTTGTTTTGTTTTTTGACATGTACTAACAGTTCCAACATGATCTCCTTGTTATCGATATTAATATACATGTAAACACCACTGATTTATGATTAAATTGATTGTCACTGTTCATCATACCCGACGTCCTATTGATCACTGAGCCGCACGGTGGAAGAGTGTGAACGCATCTGTGTGCGTGTTGAAAAACCACGTGGAGGTAACGGCACCGTCAGCTTTAACACGAGGCGTTCGCCCTTCAGAAACGTACATCATTTCTGAGTTTGCCTCGTGCGAATTGGCTGAGGGGGATTAGGAGTTGCGGTGAGGGACTGTAAAGCTGCCTGGCAGGGCAGCCGTGCTGTACCTCTCTGTGTCTTGAAGCTCATCTCCGAGGATTTAAAGCCTTAATCAGACTAAACACTGTTGGGTTCTCTTTGATGTGTTCCCCAGGCCTTTCCCCTCCTGTCCTCTGTTTCCAGCTAAATGCTTACAGTGTCACCACTCATCTGTCCTACAGGCTGAAAAACTGGAAGAAACTGAGGAGCTCAGAACGAAACCCAAAGCTTTTATTGTGGCTTGATGATTTTTGGAACGTGAACATGACGCGTGGATACGGTTTCTTTGAACCGGGTCTCTCAGGAACTCTTACGTAACGCTTTCTTATAAAACGCCGCTCCGCTGGCTTGTTTGTGTGACCGTTGACCTGGACACTTGTTATAGGCCTTTTAGTCTCTCAGTTTAGCTAAGTACTTCAATTCATAACTCTAAGTTCCTCTGTAATAGGACCTGAAGTTTGTTTATATGTTAAAATGACACCAAAAAACACAAACACATTGTGTAGTTTTTGAAGGATACGAGGGGAAAAAACGAAGGGGAAAAAAAAGGCAATTAACAAGACACAGACTGTCTGTTCTTTTGTACAACTTTTACTAAAACGGTGCAGACTGTTACCCAACCATTTCAAAACAACAACGCTTGTCTGACAAGGCACTGCAGTCATGAGATGGTCCTCATAAAAAGTTATCTGTTCCTTTTCAAATGAATCACTACAGTTTTATTTACAGAAAATAAACTCCTAAAGAACAGGACGTCATGACCAATTTGTCACAACCAAGAAATATACCCCAAAAAATGATAACATTTGAGAGATGGTCCATGTGAGGCAGAAATACCTAAAATAGCTCATTTAGCTTGTGAAAGCACAGTCACTCCATCAGGCATTCGCACCATGAAAAAAATCTTTGAAAAAACCTTTGCTTCATAAGACCCTGTGTGAATGTTAGAGCGTTGCTAATATGTTTTAGTAGTATGTGTACAGTTACATATGAGGAGTCGACACAATAGCAGTAGTCTTCCTGTAATTTTGTGGAAATAGCGTTTCATTCGATGTTCCAGTTTCAAGGCAGGTTCTCTTCACCTTCTCCGTAAAACGAGCCAAAAAATGTTGCGAGGTTGTAAAGTCAGGCTGCTTGATTTGACCTAAGCTTAAAAGCTTAAAATACAGCTTTGAATATAAGAAGTGCCTTCCATTCAAAACCATGAGCACTTCAGTAGGTGAACGGAAACCGCAAGAAGCTTAAACAGGGATGCCTTTAGCTCATCAAACATTTTATAGACAGAGAGCAGAGAAGCATCTATTAAAGAGGCTTTTTTTCTTTCTTTCTTTCTTGATGGTGTTAAATTTACAGCGCATTTCAGACAGAATTTCTTTTTTTTTTTTCCCAAAATTGCGAATGACATTAACCACAGGTACTACAACACGTTCTTTTCTTTTTTTCGTCTTCCCTGTTTCGCAGTGGAATCCGTTTTTACAGTGTCTGTGGACTGGGGGAAACTGCCGACGCGCTGTGTAGAGTTAGCAGGCATGCACACACAGAAACTCACACACTGTCACTGACTGGCTACACACAATTAACGTAAGATACTGTTCTCGCACGTGACCCATATTAACACCTCTTTGTTAACAGCTCATTGCACATCGTTTAAAAAAGCCTTTAGCTGTGAGTAAGTCTTCTTCGCCTTACCACCCATTGCTGATGTAATTCATCGCTAAGAGACATTTACTGTTTGCATATCCTTTTTTTTTTTTTTCTCTCTTATACCTCCCCCAAAATATCCACACTTTTGATTTTGCATGTCCTCTTTCAGCTTGCCCTGGCAGAAAAGTTTTCATTCTTTATTTGTTTTTTTTGGGTTTTTTTTTAGAGAGAGAGAAAGACAAGTATCAGTACATGCATGAGAACAGCTGGATATTATCTGAGATCCAGTCGTATCTCCCACAGAATGACCTTCACCTAAGACACTGTATATACAGATTACGGCAGGCGTCAGTGCACGAGTTCATATCTTTAATATTTAGGATTTTATGAAGTGATGTAACACAGTCATCCCACACCGGTGAAATTCACATTCTGCACAAAAGAGGGAGAAGGCTTGGTTCTCAGTAAAAACAATATGATCTTTTTTTTTTTGTCTTTAACATGAGTTGTAAAACAAACTTTTTCATATAGCTTTTTCTCAAATACTATGCAATGCCTCAAATGATATATTAATAATTATACTCTCTCTGTGTATTTCGTTCAAAATGTTCTCGTTTACTCTAGCATAAGGAAGGAGGGGGTTGGGGAGTGTGGATGGGAAGCGTGTGATTTCACTTGAGACCTCAGCTCATCGGTAACGACTCCGTTTAAAAGACTCTGTAAATACTGTAACGTGTTTCAGTCTGTTGCACAAGTGACCCCTGACCCCTGACACCCACCAAAAACTCCCAAGCACCCAGTTTTACCTGCCAGAGATCAGAACCAACGTGTTCTGGACCGGTACCGAACCTTCAGCAGCCGGTCCTCATGCATTAACTGTAATGTCATCCTAACGTATTGAAGCATATCGACAAAGCCACCTCTGACCTTAAATAATGCTTCTGAAAAAGAAAAAACACACACACACACACACACAATGGACAGTAAATCCTGGTGCGGTGCTGGAGAAACAACAGTAAAGTCAGCAAAAATCAGCTGGCCTTTTATTCCTCTACGTCATCTATCAACAGAACACCTACCAGAAACAGGCACCGTACAACCACTATTGTAATCAACATCACAGCCTCTGCAAAAAAATGGTCCAGGTCCATTCATCCAGCGAAAAGCAAAGAAACGCCAACCAACCAACCAACCAACCAAACAAACTTGCCATTCTGAATCAATGCCATCTCCCCAGGGCTTTCCATTTTCATTTGTTAAAACAATAAAAAAAAATTAAAATTAAAAAAGACATCCGACCAGCTAACAAAAACAAAACCTTTACAAAGTCCTTTCAAATTCAATAAATAAATAAATATGTGCATCAAGTCAACATGTCAACCAACGACTCAAAACTCATATAAATATGAATCAACTCATCAGTCAATACAGTAATGTCACACAGGAATGTCAGATCAAGAGAGCAGCTGTCCTAACAATATTAATCCTAAAGTCCAGAGAGAACTGCTTAACAGACACCGCTTCTGCACAAGAAACCATACTGCAAGGTAGTCAGAGGTAACCAAATGTGTGTGTTTTTATTTTATTTTTTTGTTTGTTTGTTTTTTTTGTGTGGAGGGTGGGGGTGGACAGGGGGTCTTTCAAAGCCTTTCAAAAAACTCCCTCACTAAAGTCCTCTGAAACTTTACCATTGAAACCTTTGTCTTTGTGCCAGCAGTACCTACAAATGTACCTATGCAAAATCAGAGGAGTAGAGGCGCTCCAGCAGCGGCTGCTTTAAAAGTTACTAATGAGATCAGTGTATGAGTTGAAGCATTGTCCGGTTTTATGGGAGGTTAGTTTGGAGTCGAAGCATTTATCACAGGGTAGATCCTTCAGCCGTTTTTCTCTGTGGTTGCACCAGAAAGTTGATCGATGTGAAAAGGTTTTTGTAGTGATTCAAAGTGAAAAAATAGCATCCATCCACTAGTGTAAACAAAATTTCTTAGCAATTAGAGACCATCTAAGCAGCATATTGAAATCTCCTGAGAGAACAAACTTATGAGTCTGTGTGTGTGTGTGTGTGTGTGTGTGTGTGTGTGTGTGTGTGTGTGTGTGTGTGTATGCGCGCGTGTGTGAGAGGGGTAAGACTGGCTTTCAGGGTCATCTCAAGGTGTAATCCAGCAAATTTATCTTTATATAACCTCCTTTGTGGTACCAGGTAGGAGTCACTAAAGCTCAACACTACAGAGGAACAGACGGAGCTAAAAAAAGAACTCAAAACTATCAGTACCGGATTAGGATAAACATGGTTTTTATCATAGGGGAACAGATCCAATTTAAAAACTGATACTTTAAAATGAAAAAACTGTAACTACATAATCTATTAGTCATCATGATTCAGTGAGCCCATCCGTGGTCTGCTTTGCAGATCTTCTGAAATAAAGTAAAAATCCGTAATTAATCTTATTATTCAGTCTGAAAAGATAATGGACTGGCAAGTGTGTAAGTCAGCGCTGCGGTTAGGAGATCAGACATAGCTAACACGTAACGGACGCTTTAAAAGTGCGGTTAGGCCGTGTATGGATCAGGCCAGAGTATCAAAAAGCTTCTCTCCGTGAAACAAACCTCATCGATGAGAGGGGAAAAGCCAGCGATGCTAATGACACACAGCGCATTCTCATCTCCGTTTAAAATAGGATATTAATATTGAAACCTTGCACACGAGCCACTAATATTAACAGACACCAAAATGAAAAATCCAAATCAAATTGGTACATCAAAAGGCCAAACTCAACAGAATATCAACTGTATATGTACAATATGGTTTCTCTCCAGCCTCCCTCCTCCATTCTCCCCAAAAAAAACCCCAAAAAAACAAAAACTAACAAGCCATCCAATCCCCACTCTCCCCAGAGACGTAGAATAAAAATATCTGTATTCAGCTTTCTGGTCCTCAGAAAATCAGTTCCCTGGGCAAAATAATAATAAAAAAAAAAAAACACATATTGAGCTTCTGTTATGAGAACAGCAACAATGACGCTGGTTCCTTCCGGACGTTTTCAGTACCCTCTGCATCCTACTCACACTAAGCAATGCCTCCCATTTCTCTCAGAGCATCCGCCAACAAGCCCTAAACCCTTATCAGAAATATTTCACAGTAATCCTTTTCATCAAAAATAATACTTTAAAAAAATAACATTTAAAAAAAAAACAACCAGAAAAAGAAGGAAAAATAAACAGAACCGCATGACAATAAGCCAGAAAAGCGTGCAGATTGGACGCAAAAGAAAACCTTACATCACTGCTCATAGCCTATTCTCTTTCATTTTTTTCTAGTTTTATTTTAATTAATTTAAATTTTTTTTTTTTACTTTTTTTTTTTTCTCAGTAAGACACAGAAATGGAGCAGTGGCATTGTTGAAGTGTGTATGGGTCTGAGTGCCGCTGGTCAATAGCAAATAAGACCCTGTAGCAGAGGTCCCTCTCCCTTCTCCTCTCCTCTCCTTCTCTCACTCGCTTTCATTCACTCATTCTCTGACAAGAGTGCGAGAGAGACAGCTCGCAGAAAACGCCACCTTTTCACCTCAGGAAAATTAACACGGGATGATGTAATGTCAAAGCTAGTTTTCACTGTTCGAGTGGAGTTACACATTTCATGTCTCATGTAGGTTTGAGGGAGAAAGCCTGTTTAGCGTCATGTAATTGATGAAAGAACTACCCTCTGACACTTAACCAATTATTTTTTGTTGTTTGATTTTTTTTTTTTCTTTTTACAATTTTCCCTTTCGCAAAGTCAGTCAAGGCCTCCTCTAATCATTTCTCCATCTCCAGAAATGTTTTTTTTTTTTCTTTCCCTTTGTATTCTCTTTCCGTCATTCCGTCACATAACCCTCTCTGAATCCTCTCTCCGTTTCCCTCTTCGGTTCCTCTGCGGGACCAGGATGAAGTTGGGTTAATCAGCTGTCTCTGTCTTTCATCTGAAGGAGAACATTTTTCACGAATGTGTTTGGGTGCTTGGAGTCCAGCAGCTCTCTGCTCTACTCGATGACCATGCACCGGGGCAGGTGCTGGGAGTAGTACTTAAACAGCTCAGCCGTGGCCCCTGGGCAGTTAGTCAGCTCCAGCTCCTCCAGGTCCTGTAACTGGATCAGGCCTGAGAGGCCAGTGGTGGTCAGCAGGGGGCAGCCTGAGACAGAGAGAGAGAGACAGAGAGAGAGAGAGAGAGAGATGGATGTACTGATGCTAAGATGCATATTATTACTTCCGGCACTTAATAATGAATTAAGAGCCAGTTCTTCCAACCACAGATATGAATCAATGCCATTCTGGGAAAGCATCTACCAGCAGAATTTACCGATTGTATCGCTACCAAGAATCAAATTAAGCATTACTTGATAAATTAAATAAAAATCAATTTTAGAATCTGGTTTGTCAGATTTTAACTGCGTATAGGTGATTGAACATTATTAATTGGGGTCAATGGTCCTATAACCTTCCACAAACAATTCATAAATAGTTTTTGTCTTTCATCGATGAATAACATGACCTTCTGTCAGTGTGAAAAGGAGTAAGGCAGAGTGACAGAGCACGTGAGAGAATGACATTATTCATTACGCATTAGGAGGTGTTGCTTCTTGCTGAACTGGATGAGTTTGTTCCTGCCAACCTGTAAGGTTAAGTCATCTTTAGCCTGAGTTAAATCAGGATGATAAGCGTACCTGCCAGCGAGAGCAGGCGAAGACTCCTCATGCCAAACAGGTGCTGTAACCCAAAATCCTGAACCTGCACATGCAGTAAGCAGAGAGAGGGAAAGAGAGAGAGAGAGAGAGAGAGAGAGAGAGAGAGAGAGAGAGAGAGAGAGAGAGAGAGAGAGAGAGAGTGTGTTAAAATCTCAAATGGAAGTCAGGTAAAAAAAATAAATGTTATAATGTTGGATTCAACATGGGCAGGTTTTTCAGTTGGGAGAGAAGAGAAGAAGAGGCAGGTGATGGTGGGAGATGTACCTGACAGCACCAGCGCAGGTAGAGACTCCGCAGAGAGGACATGGTGGACAGGTATCCCAGGCCAGTGTCTGTGATACGCACACACCTAAGCACAAAGACAGGACAGGGAGTAAAACCATTAACTCTCTATAAGCATCTCTGACATCCCCTACCAATGTTACAGTAAATACTATTAGCATGAAAAGAACATTAGCAGCAAGTTTGAGCTATTTCGCTAGATCCCGCTGCTTACAGTTAACATTGTCATTGTTGATTGCAGAAGCAGTGAGAATGAGGAGAAAAGAGTAAGAGACAGAGAGAGACAGAGAGAGAGTAAGCTTGTTCGAAAAGAGCACACAACTATATCAGAGCCACTATTTCAGGAGAAAAGAGTAAGAGACAGATAGAGAGAGACAGAGAGAGAGTAAGCTTGTTCGAAAAGAGCATACAGCTATATCAGAGCTGTAAGAGATTGTCAGCTTTACAGGAGACTTGTCTTTCCACTACTGCCTATGCTATGCATCCTATACTCCTATTCTATGCATCACCAAACATACTGGCCTCTCTTAAATTTTGTTTGGGGTTTTTTTGTGTGTGTGTGTGTGTGTGAGCTTACTTTGGAAATGATTTTAGCCTGCATGCCTGCCAGGCCACATTCACTTACAGTCCTGTATAAACCATCAGTGCTAATGCTAGCTAATGACACCCTGTCAACTACAAACATGTTTGAAAATCACTGAAATTTGATTATAAAGCCAACAACCATAATTTTTAAGAGACTGTGAATGCTGTGAATTGTAACAAGGAAAAAAAACAGAGGAGCAGGGCATGCAGACCACAGTGAGAGGTTTAATGGCATTCAAAAGCACCTCCCTCATCGTTTACTTCACATGCACGGGTCTAAAGTGAACAACAACACTCAATATGATACAGGGCTGCATTTGGCTGTGATGCAAATGTGAGTGAGTGCATGTGTCTGTAATTGCCAGACCATTTGAAGTAATGACAGATAAGACTTCTTTCTGAAGCGCAACTGTGAATTTCGCCTCAACCTTACGCAAACACATCTACGTCAGCTGATCGGGACACGCTAAGCAGCCCCTGAACGCTAAAACTCAGTTATGTTGCATGGACTGAAACCCACAAGCAGCTTCACAGTACGTGTATTCCCGACACTGACCGTAAAGAACGACACTAACTGGCCCACTAACCTGTCGAGCACCAGTTCCTCCAGTTTGTGTAGGTCGCAGGCGATGTATTCCAGCGCCATGTCGGTGATGCGCGGGCACCAGGACAGGTCCAGGCTGCGCAGTTTGCGCAGGTTCTCAGCCACCAGCTCCACGCCGTCGTCTGTGATCTTGGAGCAGCCGGAGAGGCTGAGCGCGGTCAGGTTGGGGAGGCTGTGGACCATGTTCACCACGCCGTGGTTGGTGATCTCCCAGCAGGAGTGGAGGCGCAGCGTGTGTGTGGTGTAGCCTTGCTTGGCGGTGAAGTAGGCCATGGCCGTGTCGGTGACGTGGTACGCCTGCAGGCTCAGCTCCGACAGGTTGGGCAGCAGCTGGGAGATGGCAGCGATGGCGTCGTCGGCCACGTTGATGCAGTCGCTGACGCTCAGCGAGGTGAGGCGGGCGTTCAGGCTGGACCACAGCCCGGCCTCCGTGAAGTCGTTACACCCCGACAGCTCCAGGTGCATGAGGCCCTGCATCTGCTCCAGCATCACCTGCGCAGGTCACACCCATTATGACATCATCAATCACGTCTATCACCTCCAACGACAGGTTCTGGTTCTTACAGGCCCACTGTGATGAAGTGATATATACTCTCTTCTCTAACAACCTCCACCAGATCGCACAGTCCACTGCAGCTCTGTTATGGGGTGGCCATTCAGTGGAGATTAAGCGATCTGCTCTTACATTTAACAACAACTCATCCTGTACAAACCAGACTGATGGCTATTTCATTGCCTTAAAGCAGAGGCCACTGTGGACAACTGTATACTAGGACAAGCAAGCACAGACTGTAGCTGCAAATGTGTTCACAGAAATGGATCAGAAACAGATCAGTACTCTCAGCCTCTGTGTGCCTAAGGGATCCTGAATGACCAGTGTTACAGATAACAAAAGAGTCGTAAAAACCGCTGAACTCAGTACGCAGTTAAACACAACATCCACTTGGCTGTGTAAGATCATAAATATACATTTAAAAGTGTAATATCACTCTGTAATAATGAAAGATTCACCACCATCCATTATTTAGAGGTTGTGCGAAAAAAGCACGTTTTGTTTAACGAGGCAGTTGGGGAAAGATTAACCTTACGGATGTTCATGCAAAAATGTTTGATTCCTCATTAAAAAAAGACTTGCCAACAGCAGATCTGAATATGTTTGTCTCCCTGGCACAGACTACATGACCACATCTGATTACATAAAAGGGCTTCCTTAAAAGTCCACCACGACTAAGTTTACAACTCTAATAAAATACTAAGACTGAATGAACAAACTCAGTGACTATATATACTGTGTGTGTGTGTGTGTGTGTGTGTGTGTAGCCTATAGATAGACAGACAGATAGATAGATAGATAGATAGATAGATAGATAGATAGATAGATAGATAGATAGATAGATAGATAGATAGATAGATGTGCGTGTGTGTGTATACATATACAGAGGTGGAGAGAGAGAGAGAGAGAGAGAGAGAGCAGGGTGGTGCACCTCATTTCCTGACCAAAATCACATGCCCTCTGAAAAAAAAAAACGCACATTTGACCTGACAGTCCATAACCTTGTGATCACACTGACCTAGTTAACATACCAACAGAGAGAGAGAGAGAGAGAAAACACGGGCATCCCATTTTCCTGGTGTCAGTCACTTCGCAACAACTAGCCTTTCGCCTCACAGGGTGCAGAACAGTGACGAGTCTTGATTAGGGGACATGATGGCACAGTGCCTCTCTGTTTGTTCTGATGTGACTCACAATGAGGACACATTCAAACCAAGTGAGTGAAAGCTGGGAGCGGGCCATGTATGTGCAGCGTCCACCAAAGAAGCAAATGTTTCAAAAACAAACAGCCCTTGTTGCCAACTGCACTAGTTTTCAACCCCTATTGAGCACTTGGGCCATAATCCAGTGGCTTTTTGTTTTGATATTTGCCCCGCTGTGCCCTATACACACACACACACACACACACACAGACACATGCACACACACACACAAGGCTATGAAGTTCTCACAGTGCCCAAATGCAGAGCATCTTCTGAATCACTGTCCACAGTGGCCTGAACGCAGAGAGAGAACGCACAGATACCATCACTAACAATTCTGACTTTCACCATGGCAACCAAAGCCCACTCCAAGAATAGCAACTGAACAAAAGCAAGTGTAAGCAGAGCAATCATGAATCCATACCCTATAAAGGGAGACAGATTTTCATTGCACGCAACATGCAATTCACATTCAGCATTATGTATAGACATTTACCTTCCACAGCCAAAGTCACAAAGTACTATTTAATTAAATGCATGCGTTTGTTGTGTTTGCATGTGTGTTTATGCATTATGCGTTTATTCTCTTACTGATTTTGATTATTAGAAATATGATGGTCAGTGAATCGTATTGAATTTGTTTTCTCGTTGAGATTTCAGGGCACTTTGCTTTGGAAAAGCAGAGGAGATTAAAAAAAAAAAAAACGATTTTCCAGCAAATAAAAAAGAAAAAACAATGTGTAAGTAGTCTGATTAATAGTTACCTCTAGTCCGGCGTCTGTAATGGTCGACCTCTTCAGACTGAGAGATTTGACACCCTTCTTCGACAGCGGGTAGTTGTCAATGAATTCACAAATGTCCAAGTCAGAAACGCCCACGAGACAGAAGGACTGGAAGCCTCGGAGGGCAAAGGCCTGCAGGCTGACAAACTCCTTCTCTCCGCTGGGAAGAATGGTGTAGAGTTCCTTGGCGTGTAGGATGGGAGTCACGCCTTCCCAGAACTTGGGCTGGTAAAGTACTTTCCTCCATGTCTTGCACACCTGGGCCAGGACGCACTTCTCGGCCGTGGTGAAGTACCAGAGCAGACGGTTCAGCACCTTCTCATCCAGCACCAGCTGCCTCTCCAGCAGGGGCTTGGAGAACTGTCTGAGGGGCGGCTTGATCGCGGTGAGCGGGCTCGTGTCCAGGTCTGGGCCTAACAGGGAGGCTGCTGTGGGCAAGGGCTCCAGGTGGTAGGGCAGATTGGGCGGAGGAAGGATGGTGGGCACGGACGAGGACTGGCACAGACGGTTCTTGGCAGCGGGGGTCCCTTTGGTGATGCTGGCTGAGCCAAGGCCGTTGTGCTGGGGGGGCAGCTTGACCATGCCGTTCCGAGTCACACAGGGAGACTTGAGGTCAGTGGGAGTGGACATGTTCAGCATTGGGAGCCTGAAGATGACACAGAAATAACATAGTGTTACATGAGTCCCTGAGGAGAACAGAATCAGTATAGGCAGGCATTAAGTCTTTTGGAGTTTTGAAATTCCCAGAGCCATGTGTAACTATTCGGTCTGTCAGTCACAGCATGTGGAAATAAGTTTTATATGGGGCAATAAGTTCAGATGGAAATAAGCAGAAACAAGTGGAAATAAGGACCAGATGGAAGCTAAGCTCCATCTTTGATGCTAAGTTCTTTTATGCTCCTTTTATGGACTGTCTTGCTAATTTATGCAGTTTGAAATGTGCTTCAGTGTGCCTTGTTTTTTTTTTTTGTTTGTTTTTTTTCCAAGCAAGACTTAGATGACAAATGTTTCTGGGTTTGAGATCAGCCTATTAAGATTTAAGGCACAGGCTTGTAACTAATTGGCTGGTCATGGGCTTTTATAATCGATTACAAACTTTCCAAAAACTGTTGCTGCCCACAACAACCTTTAAAGAGCTTGAAGAACGTTAAAAGCTTTAAATGACCATATGCCTTCAGTACACAATATGGTTTATGTACCAGAGCTTTGTGTCGCCCAAGGCTGACAATACACTGACGACACAAATGATCAACAGATGTTTTCAAATGCTCGCGAGTGTTCTCACGAACGCAAAGACAAGTCTGAACCAATTTTTTTTTCTTTCGTTTTTTTTCTGTTTTTACCAATGGCCTGCATTACACTTCACATAGTTAACCTTTATTTTAAAGGTCGAGGACAGGTGTGCTTGTATTGCCTAATTACGCGGGCCCATGCATTCAAGCTGAGCACGTTCCGGAGAAAATATATATATATATATATATAAAATAATTTGATACTGCCATGTTCACACAATACTAGAATGAATGTGATGAAGTTTTAGACAGTTTTCGCTGAATATCGCTGAACAATGAACAAGTAATTGTTATTACATAATTATGATACAGTAAGCAAATTCATCAGTTTTCTTTTCCTTTTCTGCATAGAACCGAAGGAGCTATTCTAACGACTCATCTGACATTTACCAATTTAGGGATTATGTCTCAAAATCGCACTACCAGTTGTAGAACCAGCTGAAATTGAAATTACTGTAAGGATAATGCATCATTTAAAATAGCCTTTATCATGTAAAATGCACACTTAGGCGAAAGACTGTTCAATCTTTTTGAAAAATGATCACAGATAACCTTATCTGAACGAACGCAATTTTCGTTTATATATTAGTTTACCAACTGCTGACAGTCCCTTACCGACGGCACAGGAGGAAACAAATACGGTTAGCATTATTCATAAAAAAACAATAATAATGTTTGGTCGTTTTTGTTTATTTTAACTGTACATTTTGTTAGGTAACATTAACGCAATTCGTGTATAAAATCCAGACGTAATATGTTTCACCAGCAGGATCTACTTGGGCAGTAACAGTCAAAGATGCAGCACCCTTTTGGCAAAGCCCGGAGGAGGCTACAGTCACAAAAACGAATTCCAAGAAAACAATCTGTTATGTAATAGATATTACCGTTCACGTTAGCCAAATATGCGGTGAGCAAAAATTGTTCTGACAGAGCAGTTTAAGCAGCCTGCATGTTCACTCCACAAAACCAGTAATTTTTAGAACTACCCAACGATGTTATGGCTCAAGTGAGCATTTCGTGCAGCAGTAGCCAAATATTGAGGTCGGTGTATCAACGATAGCGTCAACAAAACAAGCCACAATCTCTCAGTCTTACCTCTGATCAAGCGCTTTAATTATTCCCTTGCTTTTACGAGATCATCACATTATCCACTGGGAATTAGGCTGCTATTCGATCGCCCAAATCCATACGTAAGCACAGGGTTTGCTGCGCGAAACGTCGAGAGGATAACCAGTTAGATTATCTAATGGAGGATCACAAAGAGATCGTCGTATCTATTTTTGGCCTATAGATAGGTTATCTGCCTGAATATGTGAACTAAAATCGCTGAGAGTAGAATCCGATATTAACATATCCAAGCCTGACATCAGCGGGACACAGCTCAGCGGTGTCGTGAGGCCGTAACACTTCGCCTTCTCTCATTCATCAACAGCCTGTAGCCTATAATTATCTGTTTTGTCAAAGATGGGCACATCTATTCTTAGAAATATCTATCTATCAATCTATCTATCTATGTATAGTGTGAATAAGGTGTTGCTTGTTATTTTAGGATTCTCTGTGCGCATCACAAATGGATAAAACGCTAGCCCTGCAGTGAAGGTCTTTGGCAAGTCAAAGTATAAATTCCAAAGAGTCTGAAGATACCAGAAAGCTTAAAAGGAAATATGAAAAATGTTTGCCTCTACATTTACCTGTTAAACTAACTCCCCTAGGCTCTATAGGAATAGTAAGTCTATATTGTCTCTAGATTCCTTTTTAAATTTGTACCATACTTCTCACATTCTCACTGCAGGTTGCGCACACACCAAGGTTTTTTTTTTTTTTTTTTTTTATGAACCAAGCACTCGCGCTTGGAGATATTTTCTTGAGAGTGCTCGTGAGTTCCTGGTCCACCTTAAGGCCTTGATGCAGGTGTGCGTGCTCTGCACACTAAAAGCACAAGTCTAAAATGTCAATGAGCTGCGCTTGCTTTCACCCGGTTTTCTGAATAGGCCCCTCTTCACAGCCTATCATCACAGCTCAAAGCCCCGCATGAGGTCACAGCACAGACCCATCCACTGCAAAAACAACAACACCCATTCTGAAATGTGCTCGGCTTAAAAGGTAATGATTACAAAACAACAACAACAACAACAACCCTGGATATAGAACCTAAGGATTTCGTGTCATGTGATCACCGTTTCACAAAAATAACACGACACAGTTTTCACGGTGAGAACAGCATCTGGTTTTCTGCAACTCTGAACAACATTAGATAAAAAAAAAAAAAAAAACGGCACTAATGGCTCCTTCAGTGCAAACAACAGAGCAGTAGCCCACATAGTTGTTATGCCTACGTGCTCGAGGCAAAGCTAGCTTGCCTCGAACGAAATAAACCAGCAAATGGGGAATTAGGAAGGCTGCAGTGCAATACACTGAAAAGCATATCTCTTATACAAGACACCCAAGCCATAACCTGGATGTGAAAATGAGTCTAATGCTTGAAAATGTCTTGCATCATGACAGCGCCGTTACAGACACAGAGAGGAGGAGAGCAGAAGATTAGAGAGGAAAAAAAAAGAAAGAAATCTACACCAGTGTTGGACATTTCTGCATTTATACCAAAATCAGTTATCCGCTGTCACTGGTGTGGAACTCTAAGACGGTGGTGTATGCTCAGTAAACAAACAAACAAACAAACAAAAGAAAGGGTATTAGGGATTAGGAAGGTGCCAGAAGAAAAGTGATGAAAAGAGAAATCACATGTAACAAATGAAGGAGAATAAAAAAAACAGATCAGAGTGGAGGAGGAGAAGTAGCACCCTAAAAAAAAAAAACACCACCAGAAGCAACAGTGTGGCAGTGCTGTAAGAGCTGTGGTGTTGGAGATGTATGAGGAGAAACAGTGTGTTGCCCTGCTAAGCTGCAGAAGAAAAGGCCTTCTCAATGCAACTTCAGCACCAAGGAGAGCAGCTAAATGCCACAGACCTGTTTGATGAAGTATGGGAGTGAGCAAGCACACTACAGCGCTCCCAGCTGCAGCAGAACGGAGCTTTTTTGTGCCAGCGTTTGCATCTTCTCACAGGAACACGTACAGTTCGAACTGTACGACTCCTCGGCTCAAAGATTTCCAAATGACCTCACAGATACAGGATAACAGGAAATGGCGAAAACTACTGGGCTAGACTCAACGACATTCACAAGGAAATTCAGTGTAACATGACTAAAAGCACATGTAACTGGGACCATTCATAGCAGTGTGCATATTAGCCGCAGCTCTTTATGGGAGCTCTCTGTACCCGGAAAAATGCCAAGAAGACAGCAGTGGCAGTGTGCCATTTAACTATGAACATGCAATCTCTGAGATCCATTTGGTCATTTAGATCAATGTAGCAGTGAAAGTGAAGAGCCATACCCATGGTAACTTTCATACTCTGGTACTATTCACAGTCGAGTATATGTTTGTCAGAGTACAGCTGGGGTATCAAAATGATCATTCAGCGAATCCAAACTGTTCACCCAATATCTGGAAAGATCTACTGGGCACCTGATCTCTGTGACTGGGAATCTGTGTTCAAATGTACAAACTTGTTAAACGTTGTGATGCCTTCATACACAAATCCCCTTGTACACATTTTAGGTGTGACAAACAAATACTGCAGATATTAGATTTGTAATGAGTTACACCGCCATTTTGCTAATGAGTCGAGAAAAAATATACATGGTGCAACTTACAAATGTTTTTGAACCGATAAATATCACTTTTTTAATGGTTTCAATGTCATTTACACAATTGTGAGCTAACACAACATAAATAACATGGCATTTTTAACTTCCACAAAGAACATTTCATTATACAACATCATGCATTTTCTTCTTTCATTCTCAATGGGCTGGAACTATCCAGAACCATCCAGAACAACTGCCATTTGGACGCATTTCTAAAGGAGGTGGAGAACTCCTGTTTATGAGCCCTTTTCAGAAGGAAACAAACGAAGGTAAAGTAAGGATAGTCAGTTAAGTAGAAAATATCCGTTAGCAGTTTGAGAGCAGGATCTACCACGGCTATGGCTGTATTCCAGATGGGCTCACAGGAGGGTGTCCTGCTACATGGATAGGGGCGAAAAAAAATGGCTCTCTAAAATAACTGAAAGAACTTTTACTGCATGTGGCTTTACGTTTTATTAGTGTGTGTGGTCTACAATCGATTTCAAACTTTTTCCAAATAAAATCTGTCCCAGACGGACTAAAATGCTTGTTATGTATCCAGATAGACAGATAAAATAGTTCCAACAGCCTTGTCCAAGATAAGTAGATGACTAAAAAAAAACCCCAAGAAACTCCACTTTTCTCTGTTTGGTTACTCCATAGCACTGCTGCATAACTTGTACTTGTGGACTCTTTCACATATTAAGGAGGCAAGTGCTTGATTAATTGAGAATCTCATTTCACTGGCCTTGTTACAGTCACGCTGTTGCTTTCTCCATAGAAACATAAGGGACAGGTCAAGCTGTAGAATCAATCAATATTTTACCCTTGGTTCATCACTGAATAGAAACATGACTTTAATATCCAACTCCGATATGGGCCATTGAGCATTTCCACTTGTAAAGTGAGTCTAGTAGCAAACAACAGCCATGTACTGGGGCTCCTCTCAGCAGACTGATACTATACACACACACACTAAAGGGCCCTTCCCTTATTGGCTAAGTCTGTCACAGCTCCAGTGAGTGACTCCTTAACACTGTTCTTTCAGTTTGGTTTCAAACCTCTAAACTCCAAATTTCTGAATAGCAGTTTCTGTTTCGTTTTGTTTTTTCCTTGACCATGCAATCCAAACAAACATCATCTCTGTGAGTTTTTTCGGTTCTCTAATGTTCTTTCCCTCTGTAATTACGCATTCTAATACTATGGTAATTTTGTAGTAAGTCTTTAATTAACGACCAGCCACTACATTTTGGGGCCTTGAACACTGAAAACATTCCTCTCCGTCAAAGTCCCTCTCAGACCTGACGACAAGCGACTGACACGGCCTTTTCCCTTTTCGTTTTTCTTTTTCAGTATAGAAAAGTCCAACCCCAAAAAGCTATAATACTGAACTCATAGAGTCCAGTATCTCTTATCTGTGCTTAAAAACTGGCTGACTGGTCTATGCCGGCGGAAGGGATGAGAGAAGCTTTAATTAAATGTTTCTAGAGCGCTTGGCAGCGCCACGTGAAGAAGGCTTGCCCAGAGGGGACACAAGTAGCAGAGGCTCTGGGGTTTTTTTTCTTTCTTCTTCTTCTTCTTCTTCTTCTTTTTTTATTTTGTAAAAGACCCACCTCTCCTCCACCACTCTGCAATCCTTTCATCCCGCCCACCAGGTCCGGGTTAGCTGGATTTACCGCCAAAAGTAAGGCCCAGCAACCATCAAACACTGAGAGATTGGCGATCCAGCCGCTGTCACCGACAGATGTGACCCATTGCACATCGCTGTCACGGGACTGGGACAGACCAAAGGAGCCTCCTCAGACTGGGTGGGATTTGCACCTCTAGTGTGACCTGTAATCTAGGGCTCCTTCTCAGCATGCTGAATAGCTGGGACTTCTGCTAGATCTAAGGACTGAGATGTCTTGATGAGGTCAAAGGAAAATTAGCCTTAAAATTGGCACATCTGCAGGACACGAGTTATAGGCTCTGAAAGAGAAGTTTGTTGAAGTGTCGCCCAGCGAAGAGCCCGACAGAAAATCCTCCAAAGGCCCTTGTCTCTGTATACTTTCTTTATTTGTCAAGTCATAATGGACTATCGCCTGTCCCAGCAGACATTATACTCCATACCTATAAAATCCATCACTATGCAAAAAGATGAAGCAGAAAAATGATGTGGCTTACAGTGACAATACAAAACAACACAGAGGGAGACCATGTCCTGCCTGACTCATCTTTCTGCTGAATTTCTTGAGACAATGATTCTCACAGTTAACAACTATGAGGCAGTTGCTCAAAGACAAAAGAAGAAGATAAATCACACATGAGGGAGATACTTTCAAAAAAAAAAAAAAGAAAAGAAAAGAAAAAAAGCTTCAGCTGCCAAGACAGCATCTAAATTTGTCTTTCACAGCAGCAGCTGAAAAACTTGAAGCAGATCACAGGCAAGTCCTGGCTCTGTGAAAAGCTCTATGAGGGAAGTGAATAAATAAATCACACTGGATTCTCCCCTGCTTGCCAAGCAGCAACAATCTCGCTAAAGAACAGCCTGGTAAATGGGCTAGACGGATGGTAGAGTCAGGAGAGCCAGGCAGAAGGTTGAAGAAAGGTAATGGACCCTACCCCCATGAGCCCTCAGTCAGTGAGACGGCCTACACTCCATGTTCACTTTCCCCCCCACCATATTAGTTACAAACGCCGTCTTGTCTGCTGGTGTTTGGTGACAAAAAGAGACAAAGTACAGATGGTTGGAGGGCACTGTGGGTGTGTAGCTGTAGCCGATGAACCTCCATGTAGGCAGTGTCTCATTGTAGACAATGCATGAAAATGAATACTTATGTAAAGTATATGAAATACAGAGGACAAGTCTTAGTTTTAGATCTCTCTCTCTCTCTCTCTCTCATTACCTCAGTAATGTTTTGATACCTTCCAGATTAGAACAGTAATCAGTCCATATCCACAGATGAGCTCAGCAGTTTTAAGAGGCTGTTATCCTACTTTCTATCCTCCATTCTACAGGCTGCAAAACATTCTGTCAGTCTCTAGTGTAAAGGAGATGTCTTCATCTCCAGCCTCAGTTCTGGCAGCGTAACTCTGATATCTGACTGACTGAAACTCCACAGTTTGAATGGAAAGGCTCCAGAAAAACAACAATGAAACTCTGCTTATAAATTAAGCTACAATCTCCCTTTCTTGTAAAATTCCATTCCAGTTTATCGCAGAATGAGGAGAGAGAGAGACTGTGTGCTATTTTTAAGGTGCTGGAGCAGCCTTCCTCTTTAGTGCTACCCAAACCAAGTATTCTCACTCAGAGTTAAAGCCCGAGGTAGAAGCTTAGGAAAGTCCCTCTGTGTTCCCTGGCCCAAATTATGACTTCTCTAAAACGTTTACGCTTTAGTGCAGAAACCTTTGCGTCCCTGTAGCATCATGCGGTATATAGTCACAAAGCATCCTATGTCATCGTAACAATGGCTGCCAATGTAAAACTGAAATAAGGCAAAGGCTTCAGCAAAGCAAGAAGATCGTTTTCGTTTGTGTGTTTACGATTTCAAAAGATATAATTTAACAGCGTGTGATAAAAGTTCAGGGATGAGGTTTAAATTACGATTTAGGAAAATGATCATGTTACGTCATTTGAATGAAGACTGTTTGCATCTCTCAATGCTCGTTGCAGTAGACTGTGTACAGAGAGTGACAAGCGAGACAAAGACGTGCACATTCGCCCAAGCGGCAATAATGTTACCAACAATTCTCATTTCCTTTTTATTCAGATCAGCACTATTGATTTTCTGTTATGACGCTATGAACTCGGGAGACCACTGTAATTAGACTACCTGCAGTAAATATTCTTTGCTCTGAAGCGCAACCGAATTCCGTTTTCCGCGAATCTTCGCGTCTAACGTCATCTAGCATGAGCATTGCAGGTTGATGGTAAGCTGTACTGAAACACCAGAACATGAATTCACATCGAATTATCGATTGCCTTTTGTGGCCAATTTACTACTACACAAACAGTTTCCAACATTATGTTTCTCTTACCTTACATATGTAGCTCACGCAACCATTAATCCATGATTGGTCAAATGTTACAATCGGGTTAGATCACGTTTCCCACAACGTTGCGGGGCGCATGAGGAAAATAAATAAATAAGTACACCAGCAGCCCTGCCCGTTATATTCTTGCGGAGGCGAGAATATATTGCACCAATATTGCCATAGAGATATAAAACCTACTTAGTATTATCACCGAATTGTAAGTCACTTGATATATGCAGCGTTAAAACGTTAAACAAAACATTTAAGGTAGCCTAAAATAACGGCATCTAATGTCTATTCATTCTGTGTTTCTTCGCACAAAGCTTGCCTCCCACACTCTCTCTTTCTCTCTCACACATGCACACGCACACAAAATAGACCAATCCCATTTAAAGGGATAGGAGCAGTAATATCAATAATGCATCGCTTTGGGCTGATCAGCATTGAATTGCAGTCTTTGTAAAGCTTTGTACGGAACTCAGCAGTCAAAGAAAACTGCGAGCATTGTTATGACACATATTTGATGTGCGCTCTACGACAAACACTTAAACAACAGCCTGTATACAGACTGGACGCTGTCAACACGGAGTATTTTACATACGATGTGAAAGCTCACAGATGAGTGAATTTGAATAGATGATATATGACCTTAGGAAATATCAAAATAATGGCCAAAACAAAAACCAAAAAAACGCGCGGGACTGTCTTCTGGTGTAACTCAGGAAATATGAGCAACTTGAGCCAGTTCAGGTGTGGAGCAAAATGTAGGGCCAGTTTAGAAAAAATAACAACCACAAAATAGTTGTTTAGCTAAATCATCCTGAGGACTGGTGTGTCTTGCCGTAGATTCATGCTACAATACAGAGATACCTTCAGTCATGAGATGTGAGTAACGCCCATTTTAGCTGCTATTACATAACATGTTCCTACTGGCTTCAGTGAACAGCCAAGGAGTCCAGCACATCAGCTCATATGGCACCAGCACAAGTCAAATGGGTCAAAAGCACCAAAACAAATCTGTCCAGGGAAGGATCATAAGAGTGCACCCCGTCACAGAGACCGACACGGGGGAGAAGGGGCTTCCTTTCTCCCCATTCACCCCATTCTCTGTCATCCTCTGTGTTCTATCAAATGGCTGACACTGTGTGTGTGTGTGTGTGTGTGTGTGTGTGTGGAGAGAGAGAGAGGGAGAGATGTGTGTGTGTATGTATGTAAGTATGCATGTCTGTATGTATGTATGTATGTATTTGAGTGTGTGTATCTGTGTGTGTTTCTTTGTGTGTGTTTCTGTGTGTATTTTTGTGCCTGCTCTAGGCATGGGCACATGAAGTGGAATTCTTCAGGGCTACCTTTACTTGTTATGCATGCACCGTGCGCATCCTCCACGAAGAGCGCCGAAGCCATGGAGAGCTTTTCTATTTATAGCCCATGCAGTCTGTTCAACTAGCACCCACCCACCTACCCACCCCAGCCCTGGCTCACTGGGCAGAGATGCACAACAAACAGAGAAATCCTATATGCCTGCTCAAATCCTACTCAGTCCCCTAGCATTAATAATGGAGAGATTTTGGTGAGGGGAGAAAAAGTGCTCCTTCCTCAATAATGCATGACGGTGGGGGGTACGCCTATGTCTCACATTGCTGATTGGGGAGGGGGGTCAAGAAGGGAGGAGAGGAGTGGCTATACCGCTCTTTTTCACTCGTCGGTTGGTTTTAAATGGGATATGCGTATTTGCCGTAGTTTTTCTGCATGGTTTAACAAGGCAGAAGTGCCAAGAGTGTTTCACATGTTCACCAGGTCTCTTAGTTTCTTTTGTTTAATTTAAATCCAATTTAAAAAAAAAAAAAAAAGAAATTAGAAGAAGAAAGCAGTAAACCTTGTGTGTTCTTGATTCTGTGAACCAAGAAGTAGGCTTTGCACTTAATCTGTGTAAATGACATGGAGCCTAGAGGTTGACTTGGGGGGGGGGGGGGAGATGATGGCTCTCGCTGCGACTGGTACCACTTCATCTGCTCATGACTTCATTCCATACAAAGGATTCCCTCACAGTGGTCGCTCCACCCCACACGTAGCCCTGGCCCTCAGCCTCTGTCTCCACGGCCACCTAATGACAAGCCTCGGCTGAACTCCCAAACATCTGCTCACGGTGGAGCACAGCACACAGCAGGCACAGGGAGGCAGACGTTTAAGGTTTATAGGATGTCAATAAAAAGACTGGTATGTTAGAAGCCAGACTGCAATTTAAAAAAAAAAAAAGCAAAAAACAAACTTGTTTTCCACTCTTCCTCTGTGCTGATTTCCCCCCCCTTTTTTTCGTCTTCTTAAATGTAGCTTCTCAAGCACGTTTGCCATTACGCTTGGTGTGAAAATTGTCGGCCTAAACAAACAAACAAACAAGCAAGTAAACAAACCATCAGTTTGAGGGGCTATCATTTGATTTGCCAAAGATTACAGTTTTTTTTTCTTCCCAACTTATTTCTTCCCTTGAAAAGCGGAACTTGAGAACAAGTGAAAGTGAGGCTTAAGAACAGTCTGATGGAGCAGCTGGTGCCATATTGTTAGTTGGTGTGTTATCTAATTTTATCTCAAACGTAGAGTGCCAACAGGATTATGCAGAATTATGCAAAGGCGTTAAGGCTAAGCGTGGGTGTGGAAGCACCTGGCGTCGCTCTCCAGACTTTGGCAGTCAAATCAGTCCACCAACGGTAAAATGTGGTTAGCAATGTTGTTTTAAAAGAGTAAATCTGAGAAGTGAGCATTCTTTCAACGTCCGGTGTCCCGCCGTGGCACCGTATCGTGTCTGTGTCATGTCTGTTCTAACCATTCTTTCCAACAGGTTAAACGTTCTCATAAAACTATATCACTATACAGCCCTGAGTCTCTCTGCCCAGTCACCCAGTCATCGAGCGTCCCATGCCCTCTCCATTTTAACGTAAACATCACACCAGCACACCCTGTTCAAATGACGGTTACACTGATAGGTAGCGAATCAGCTGAATCAGTTGTGTTTGTGTAGAGCTGAGACAGAAATGTGGGCAGAGGGTTTTTGAGGACTGGATAAAGAACACTGACATATACCGTCACCCACTTTACCCAGATGTTTAATACTACCTACAACGTGAAAACGTGAAAGAAATCACAACTTTGTTTTCCCTGAAACAAACAGACTTGCTGGAAATCAAGTTTTTGGAGTGTTACCCGGAATGGCATGTCACAAGAGCGGCATGTTTAAATGTCGTCTTCTTTCTTTCCCAGGTAATGAGAAACGACACAGATCAAACAGTCTGGCATGGCGCTGTGCTGATTTATAGTATTGAATACCTTAACCATGACTTCAAAATCTGATCAGCTTGCCAATCACAGGACATACTGCAGTGCAGATGACTCAGCCACAGCCGTTGCCATGGAAACCACGATCTCCTTTGCAATCAGTCTCTTAGTAACAGTGTCGGTTGCCAAGTAACCGTGTGTGTGTCTGTGTGCGTGTGCGCAAGTGTTTGTGTGTTTCGTGTTTATATGAGTTAATTTTAGATTTGGATGGGGTTGGTTTTGCAAACGACAGAGTTACTCTGCCTAGTTAGTATACGAGCGCCGTGTTGAACTTGTTAAACTTAACTGTGATTTTATCAGACAAAGTTTGCACTGCCTCAAGTAATCTCATTGATAAATGTAGTCAGTTTTTTTTGATAGGAGACCTACACTTTGGCTCTCTTGGCTCTGCTCACTGGCGAACGTTCACGGTTATTCAGATCGAGTTGACGTGTATGGACTGATTTAACTGTGCAGTTCTAGAGAATTTTACTGATGCACAGCTTTGATACAAAAAGAATACATGTTTTTTTCCTGGGATAAATGAGCTTTTGGGAGTAGCTGGAGAGGACCATGCTTTGCTCTGGTATCTCTCTCTTTCTCTATGTAGTGAAATAGGGTGTTTCTCTTATCCTTCTCCAAATCCTCTGCTTTCTCAAAGAGTCTCCTCTATGACTTTTTCATAAGCACAGGTGATGTGCATGGATTATGACTTCGCACACTGTTGAAACATTTCTCTCTCTCTCACACACACACACACACACGCACACGTGCACGCACATTTATACACATGTACACATACCCAAACACACACATCCGCATCCATTCATAAAGATTTACTGCAGGCACACATACACACACACACACACACACATACACACGCATACAGACACCCTTGCTGTGTCTTAATCACAGAACGTTAACAACACAAATGAGCAAAGACACACGGCTCCCGTGCAGATCTTAGGTCGTGTTGCGTGTGTCGTCAAACGGTGGTTGTGAAACGCTGAACGAGAGAGCGGATGAGTGAAAGATTTGCCGGGTCCCTTCGCTGAGAGACAATGCTGATTTCTTAGCGCAGGGCTGTTCATTCATGCCGGCCCACCCACAAGCTACTCCACCTTCAGCAGAAGCCCCTCTCTGCCTGGATTGACGTCACTGCTGACGCACAGGGCTCGGAGTGGCCCGTACATCAAAGGGAGCCACACACAAGCCTGAAAAGGAAGTATTTTTAGCTGGCAGTGAGAGGAGAGGAAAGGGGTGGGGGTAGGGGGGGGGGGGCAGGGGTGGAAGAGGGGGGGGGGGTGTTGGGATTGGGGGTTTGAGGGGTTGGGGGGGGTTACTGGCTGGTCTTTGTCTAGTGTCCTCAAAGAGCATATGGAGCACTGTAAAAACACACAGACACCCCCCTCTCCCCCCGCCTTCTGCTCTCTTACTCTCTCTTTCTGTCTGTCTTTCATTCTTTTTTCCTTTCTGCCCCCCCCTCCCCACCTCCCCTTTCCCTTACATACCTTCATTTCTGCTTAAATCTAGCATTGCCTCTTCCTTTCACCAGGATCCACTTCACTGCATACTGTGAATACTCTCTCATTATCTTTTTAATCTTTTTTTTTTTCTTTGCAATACTTTTTTGATTGCAATTGTTTTTTAAAAACAGGACCGTAATGTGTTTTCTGCCAAATCTGAACAATGTCTGGTTTTGTGCGCGCGCGTGTGTGTGTGTGTGTTTGTGTGTGTGTGTGAGTGCACATTTGTATGTGCGGGAGTGTGTGCGCGCATGTGTGTGTGTGAGTGTTTTAGGATGGGTTACTAATGCTCTCTCAGGGACTGTAATATAGGTTTGCATGTGTGAGCGTGCATGGTTTGTTGTTTAGCATCGCTGACCTGAATAGAATGAGGACCTGCAGAGGAGGACATCCATTTGTGCTCTTCTGAATCGCTGTTTGTCCACCACCACATGCCCACAGTTCACCGCCGAGCTCAGCACAGGCTGCTGCGTCAGCTCCACTGTCGGATGGCAATAGCAGAGCAATCTCTGAATGCTTCAAGCTATGGGATTGTTTTTGTTTTGTTTTGTTTTGTTTTGTTTTACAGTAGAACAGACCGCCATAAACACGAGCATTTGGAGCAGCATGCGTTCTCTACCTTGTCAAAGGCTGACAGAAACTGTGACAGTTCTACCATGCAGTATTTACAGTTTATTTGGTCATGTTTATGATTAGACTTTGATTCAACATTTTTCTGTCGTAACTTGGAACTGAACGATTACCTATGATATACCACATTAACCATGACAGAACACATGGCAAACAGAATTCAATAAAACTATGAACTTCTGAATCCTGGGTTTGTTACCATTATGAAAAAGGCCGAGCTGTCATCTCAGATCAAAAGAAAGGACTATTAAAAAGTGTTCAGTAAAAAAAAAAAAACAACTTTACCACGTTTCAAGATGGACTGGCTTACTTTTATATTTAGTAACCCACTCATCTTGAGCTCAGTGGTTATGACTGACTCCTCCTTGTGGTTGCTATGGTGTTACTACACCTCAGTAACAGCTACTATTTTTCACTGAATTTTTCACTTTTCTTCATTCTGTCTCTTCCAAAGGCTTGGCCTGCACCTGTCCAGTTCAGAGCCATCTCCATTGTCCAACACAAAACACGTTGTGGTTTTGTGAACAACAACTGTTCAATAGCTTTTGTGGCTTTTTTTTTCTTTCTTTCTTTTTTTTTTGAAACTACACTGCCATTTTTTTCCCTGCAGAAAAGTCAATGTTAATACATTTTGAAACTGTTTCCTTAAGCTGTGAGAACTATGTCTGTGTACTGACGATGACGGGTGGGGAGATTTTTAAAAGAGACAATTTGAAATATGTCGTTTTTCTGTCAGTATTATTTAAAAAAAAACAAAAAACGGTGAGGGAACAACTTCATTGCTGTGCTTGAAAACTGTCCTTGTGTGTGTCCTGCACTGTGCTCATCCTATGCGTGGCTGTATGACACTGTAAAACATCCCTACATCCAGGTCACCATCAAGTTGTGTCCTCTTTGTGTTTTCTCTCACCACACGGAAGGCACTACACTGTGTTCTCGTACGCAAGATTAAATTTAAAAGGAGGACCAGACGCTATGTCAGAGAGAGAGGGCTGTACAGACCTTTTGATTGTCTCGTTGTGGGCAGAAATAAAGAATGACAAGTTCCTTCTTTTAAAACTGAGTGAAGAAAGAGTGATTTTCTACAACACTACCCAGCACAACAGTCACGCTTGCCATTCTTAAGACTGTCCTTTCAGTCTCCGTTTAATTTAGACAAATCATTTCTCCCTGTGTAACTGATGTTAAGTAACCTTCGTAATGACTGCATAGGAAAAAGGGTACAAAAATGTCTCTCCTAATAAGATGGAAATCTAATTAACAAATTGACAGTGAAACCTTGACACTGTCGGAAAGATGCTATCAGCAAACTACATTGAAATTAGTGATCCATCAACATCTGACCCCAGGAGCAGATTACATAATTCAGTGGTGCATTTAAAAGAGCTGGGACTATAAGGGTGCCCATAGACCGTCATCTGCGCATGCTCATATTTGCACGTGCAAAACTAATGACATAACGGACGATTAAAAAAAAAAGTCAACAAAGACAAACCATTACCGATACTAGTTAAAGAGGGTGGGTCCTGGCTGTACACCGGATTCTGCAAGACATTCAGTCAGAACGCTCAGTTTGTTTTCCTTTTTCATCTCTGTCTATCATCCATCATTTGTTTATCAACTGCTCACAGGTTTTGCAGACATACTTTGCTGTTGCAAGCAAGCCGTGCTGTCGTTGCCAAAGTATGACGTAATGCGGTTTTACAATATTTACTGTAGTTTGACCGCTAGGTGGCAGCAAAGGATACAATGTTGTTCTGAAACCGTCGTATTTTAAATCCTCTCGGACTTTCTTTAATATCAACGGGAAAATGTAGTGTTGACAGCAAAGAGATTACGGTGCTGACACCTCGAGAGCTGTAATGTTTAACGCGTAGGAGATCCAGGAAGAATTTTCCACTAACTTTACCTCCTTGTTTTGAACCTCGTGAGTAAAGTATTGTGGTCTGGTGTTAGGCCAACAACTGAGAAATCCCTGTATTTTCTCATGAACAAAAATTCTCTGTCATATGCTTGTTCCTCTCTGCTCACCACCACACTGGCTTCCAATGTTTAAGTTGACATTTTTAATTTGTGCTGTTGGGAGACTAACACCTCCGCGGAGGGAAGGGCCCAGGAGGAAAAACAGTAAAGTCTGACTGGATTTCATGTTTAATGATGATCTATACCTTGCGAATTAAAGGTGAACAGGGAGTTGGCCGCGTAACTTTGTGATGTTTCTCCTATACTACTGATGCCATCATCGTACAAATGCACTGTCATTATTCAAAAAGACAAGTGCTCTCAGGACGCCTGTAGACTACAGAGCACAGTTACGACACACTCCGTTTGTAAAGTGGCGGCAATCAGTGAACCGTTATGGCCCATAACTCAGAGGTTCTTTTTCTTTTTTTTTATTTCCTCTAAAGATTTTGTTTCCCTGTACTCCATACATATATGGACTTTTTTGGCCAGGTAGATAAAAACGTGGCAAAGTTCTATTCAGTGATTTGACAGATATTTGGACAAACAAGAAGGAAATGGATTAAATGAACAGGAAATCAGCGACATATGTGGAATATCGGTAAGAGAAAATAAGATGATTCACACACTGTTGCGTTCTCTCGGCCTGAAATGAATAGTATTCATTACAGTGACCAGCTGTTGCCCGAACAACTAAATCCTCATTATGACATTAGCTGGCACTGAGGGAGTATTACTGAAATCGCTGGCTGAATCACCGATATGTTTCAAAAGGAATATGACTCCATAAAGATTGTCACTTGTTTGAAAAGTTTACATCTCGCAATGTCGCAAACGTAACACACAAAATCAATACATCTCACCGTTGTTACGGTAAGTTGAGATTTGTGGTGGTATCTAGTGGGCTTTTTTTAAAGAATAGGCAAACTTTAATGTAAATCGCCTTGGAACTGCACAGTTAAACGAACAACCACTCTGGAACACTTTGAAGCTAACAGGGCACGCTCATTAATCACCGCAACTGTCAGAGTGGAGCCAACTCAGAGAAGATAATTTAATGAGTTAGTTCGTGCATTTGTACAGTCTTTTGTCATTCACACGGAATCTGTGAAGACTGGTCTTGGGAGGTATCGTTCTTCAGATACTGCACAAATAGCATTCGTATTTCTTATTGCTAACGTATTTTTTTGCGTATTCGGCTTAACGCATTTTTAGGCCTACGTCAACCCTATCTCTCACCATCAAACCTGTACACGGTGACTGCTTGTTGAAAGACATGCTTAAAGTATGACGACTGACAACTGTACAGTGATTCAGTCTGTTCATCACACGACCACATTTCACTGAGGTTTGGTCTTTTGAGTTGGTTCTTTGGCAAATGAAATGCGAGTGCGGTGGACCCGATGGCTTGACCCGGGTCATTACTGAACAATAATTAAGGTGCATATCGCTCATTAAGCAGGACAGTATGGTGCTGCAGCTTTCTGAACTGTCAAACGGCTTACAGGCAAATAATAAATAAATAAATAGATAAATAGATCAAATAAAAACATAATTAAAAAAAGAAAGAAACGGCGAGCCAAAATACAGCCCTTAGTCAATTTAGCACGACATCCGTTAAATTTGTTTTCTTCCCGACTGCTGAAAGCTACTTGCTCTAATGAGAATTGACTGCCCTAGATTGATTAATTTCATTCTTGGAAACTCCATATTATTTATCAGGCGATAATAACGCTCTTCGTATGCTGAGTTTGATTACCACTAATCAAACAACCAAGCGTTCCTTATCATTATTCAAACTGGAGGGACCAATACCCCGGAAATCAATACTCCACCTCTTATATTCATCAAATCAAGCGACAAAATGGCAAATATCAAACATGCAGAGATTGTTTCAGGAGGAAACTAGGCATTCAAACGATATCTTGAAGTATTTATAAATTATAATTAGTAATACTTTGCAAAGCAACAATTATTGTCTGTCATGTCCCATCTGGCTGACCTATTGCCTGTTTTCTGGGTGTGTTTGTGTTGAGGGAGCTATGCTAAGAAATAACGTGACATTGCAAGCCACTGAAAATTAATTACCATCAGTTACGTTCCTGGCTTCTACAAGATCTAACAATCACACATTTCATTTTCTTTTAAAGATAGTTTTCGAATCTTAATTGCTACACGGAGACAGTTCATTATAGTTATTGTGGTAAAAGGGAAACCAGTGTACAGTGAAGATGTAGCCATTCATTGCAAGGTTGTTGTCCTTGAGCGAGCAAAAACAAACCTGCTGTCTTTGATAATGTAATGTTATATACAGTCTAATAGTATAAAATGTGACCGAACATTTGAGAAGTACATCCCGAAGTGTTGTACACACCCCATAAGTCTTAAGCGGCACAAATCAGCCCGGCGGATGAGACTGGCAATGCGGCTGGAGGTCGTGTCCCTGAACCGCTTTTATCAGGCTATAATACGCAGACTCCACTGTATCAATAAAACGAAGATTTGCTGCCGTCCTGAGGAAAAGGAGACACATTCTTTTGAAGGTTTTTGCAGAACAGTGACACAGTAAGCTACACCTTACCTTCACACCACCTCAGCAAAAAGAAAGCACAAACGATCCATTTCGCACCATTTACTACCCATTTGTACATCGTCAGACTCACATAAATCTAATTTCATCACATACATTTAAATGTTCAGTTCCCATCTCAGTTCAGCTTCAACACTAGCTGCTCCAGGTTCCTTTGCACCCCCCACACCCTGTGTTTAGGGCCTTCTAAACACAGAGTAGAATGCCGAGTTTTCATCGACTTCAGTTACCTCTTATGGCCAGTTCTTAGCAAAGAAACAGTGTTTGATGTTATCAAGCTATATCAGAGAAGAAACATATGAGAACACACAGCAAATTACAGCTCTGTGAGCCAATTTCAGCCCAGCACCGCTGAGGTTCCCAGGATGTTGTAACATTTACAGAAAATATTTCCATTTATTATTGTAATGACAGGACACGTCTTGCGAGCAGTTTCCTGATAGCTGGGCGGGTTGTACAATCAAAGTGAAAAGCTCGTAAAAAAAAAAAACCTGAAAAAGAGAACTGACAGGAGATCTGATCAAGGCATGTCTGCTCAAGTTAGGCTGCTTTCGGATAAACCCACCTTAACCGTCTCTGCCTTCTCGTCGGGATTAATCCGTCCATTGATCTAAGTGACAGTGAATGCTGGGAGAACAAATGTCACTGGCGCTGCTTAAACAGACGCCGCACTGTAATTATCAAATGACAAATAGGCAGCAGTATCGTCAGTTACAATTTGGAAGATGGAGCCGAATTGATCACAGTGTGCACCTGTACATCACAGTCCATGGAAACCGTGAGGAGATTCAGTTCACGTGAATAAAGTTATCGATTCCAACACAGGAAAGCTGAAGCTAATCGTTACAAATGCCGTGGCATCTCCATTTGGTTAAGATTTTCCTCTGTCAAAATTAGGTTCTTGTTGTTGCATTATATGTTGTTAATGGTAGGAGCATGTAGGCATTTCTAGTGAAAAGGGCTGTTACAAGAAGGCTCCTATTCTGAGTTCTACTAGCCGACTGGACTTCTTTTACTTGACCGTGTCCCTGATTGGGCTGCCTGATCATGGAGCTTTTCTTTTAAATTTTTTAAGGTTGTAACCAGTTTGATGTCATTGAGAACACACTGACACACACACACAGACAGAGAGAGAGAGAGAGAGAGAGAGAGAGAGATTGCTTCTGACATCTTTGTTCAGTTTAATGATGCTCTTTCATGCTGCTGTCAGTTTAAGACAATGGCAAATTCGCACAAATGAAAAGTAATTTGTAAGCACCTCTAAATAACATTACATTAAAGACAAGAGGATTCTCTTGAAGTGGGAAGAAATCCATAAGGTTAAATAAGAGTTTTGCCCCTCTGTAGCCCACTGAGATAGAATCAATAAAATCCATTACAAAGCAGGTTTGTTCTGAGAAACCGTAAACCAACCTGTCCTCCAAAATTTCACCCACGCACGTATAGATGGATAACACCCCTTTATGTCCCGTTTACATTGCCTCTCAGACCCACACTACCCCTTTCCCCTTCACTCTTAGGACACGTATCGCTCCTTCTATGTGCTTGGTTGCTACATTATTATGTATGTGAGTACATCTGTGCTGATTTATTGAAATTGAATTGCACTAACGAAATGCGAAAAAATGCCAGATGATGTCATCATTTCCATATGAATGAAGCTGCATGTCAGAGAAAGATCATAAATCTAAATGAATCTGATGGGAGAATTACTTCATCTTTAGTTATGGACGTGCTCTGTGACTGCGGTGTGATGCCATAAGCGTTCTCTCCCTGGGCCTCTGCGTTATAGTGTGGTTCCACGCTGCTGCAGCAGTCAGAAAGAAAATATACGCTTTCACAGTCCGGCCTGGGCTGATATGCAGCTGGGCTCTGTGGATTTAATGGTTCTTTTGGTGTGTGTGGGTGTGCATGTGCATGCGTGTGTGTGTGTGTGTACGTGCACATATGCACGCGTGCCTGCGTGTGTAAATCTCCCACATCCATTTGGTGCGGTCAGTGATGCAGTGCAAAACTGAACCCTAAATGTCCCTCTAATCCGCTTGCAGTGCATCCTGGCAGCCATTACACTGACCTGGAGTCTATATATCACATGAGCAAGTGGCGCTGCAGAATAAATGCCCCCCTCCCAGCTGAGAGGACGTTTTAAACCGTGTGTACAAGGGTCAGTAGAAGGTGAACTGGAGCATTAGCTCCAAACATTTTTTTTTTCCTCTCTGCATTTCATTTCAGGGAAAAAAAAAACAATGTCAAACACTTGGTCTATTATGAAATTTTGACAGGCGTCGATTTTTGAGACTTGATTCAAGTGGCCTGCGACCCTAATTAGGATAAGCGGCTTAGAAAATGAATGAATGAAAGAATGATTAAAATTATTAAAATGGGGGGGAAACAACAAGGAAATGTCATAAGGGTAGTGTTTTCATCGAAGAGATGATTTGACAATCATGTAATGCCAATTAGAAAATGCCTATTACCCTAAATGTGGATTTCACACAAGATATTCCACCCATTTGATTCAAGCATTTTCCTTAACTCTGCATATCCAAGTACATGAAGTGTTTAATATTTTGTCCTTAGCGCTAAACGTTATAACATTTTTCAGTGGCAAGCACCGACCCACGCGTTGTTAACAATAATCTAGATCAAAACTATGTGTCAGGCTAGATTCTAGCTAATTTAATGCACTTTTAAAATCGACAGTCAGTCACATTTAGTAATGGAAGAATAGTGTTGCTTTGATCAAATGGATTAACCAGTTGACAGCGGAACACATCGTTTGGCAAATACTCCCATCATTTTTTAAGATTAGTGTACTTTGCCTCAGTGTTCTCTCCGTTCTTCGTCTCACCGTATTTGTTTGACTACATGCATAAGTACAGTCTCCAGACTATTATTACCCAGCGTTCTCAGTTCTCCCGCTATATCAAAGTAACTGAAAAATAACACTGAGTTCCAAGGGAAGCTTCTGAGGCGTCTGAAACAGAAAGCTTTTGATCATCTGAAAAACAGAATACAATACATTTCTGAGAACAATGCAAATGAGTCCAATACTCATTTGCAGTCTTGTGCTGTCAAAAAAAAAAAAAAAAGGCGAGGGGAGTCTGGATTTGGGGTAATAAAAAGTGTTACATATAGTTATTTAATATTAATAGGCTAATTACAGTGTGCCAGCTATTTTAAAAAGTTATTCATATCTTTCCGCCTGCCCAGTTGAAAACGTGACCCTATCAGAGTTAAGAAAATTGCGCTTTCTTTCAAACGCCTAACTGTTTCACTGCATGTAACATGTGTCCAGCATAGTGAAGAATGAAGTCTTTCTGTGTGTGGGTGCTGTGTGAATGATGTGTAAGGCAGTGTTCAGTGCCAGCAGTACAGTGCAGATTAACTGGAATTAGTCACGACTTCATTCTTTGATTCATCATCAAAACACTGGCTGATGAAGCACCCGTTACCCATCCCCGTATCGCTCCGGACTCAAATACCGACTCCATTATATGTCATTCTCTGAGACCGAAAACGAGACCCTGTCAGAGTGGCCTGCTTAGCGGGACGTAATGAAAACGGCTTTGTTCTGTCTGCTTTGTGAAATGGATTGAAGGAGGAGAGACACTGAGAGAGAAGGACTCCACTTTTCTTTTGGATAAAAACCTCTCATCGTTGACCCCATGTGCAAGGTTAATTTTCAATGGCTCCCTGGCCTGCTTTGGTGCACTTATGCAAAGTAGACTTTCTCCTGCAATATGTAAGTGTCCTTTTTTCAGTGGGGGTGGGGTGGGGGGATGGGTTGGCTAATTTCTTTGCAATATCTCATATAGCTCACACCTGGGCCAGTGTTTCGGCAGACAAGACGGGAATGACGGAGCAGCGGAAGCCTGTAAGAGCAGTGACAGAGAACCGCGGTTCATTTTGGAAACCTACGCTGGGGGGGGGGGTCCTTTTTCTCCACCCCCCCCCCCCCCTCCATTGCCCCTTTACAGGCATTCATGCATAGAACTATTAGCAGTTGTTGGGTTTGCTTCCAAAGAATGACAGAGAATGACAGAGGAAGGGCAAAGACAGGGATGGATGGATGGATGGATGGATAGATAGATAGGTGGATGGGTGGATGGATGGATAGATGGCTGGATGGATGGATGGATGGCTGCATACAGAGGGAGCATAAGAATCCTTCCAGATGTGTGGTTCTGTCAGTCACCTCCTCATCACCGCACTCATAAAGTCAAACTTTGCCCCATGCTTTCACTCTCCCCTCAGCACACGACACTTCATTATTTTTAAGCAAACATACAGGAAGGCGATGCATTAGCGGAGAGTTCTATGGGCATCTGTCAATAACAAATCTTATACGAGTCATATAATTACTGTAAAAAGAAGGCAGAACAGAGCGTGCCGCGGAGCTCATCACCCCCGCTAGCTCGCGTTTGGTCCCGTTCGGGCGAAAACGAAGAGTGAGATTAAATGTAATCAAAAGCTCGGGGAGAGCCCTGAGTGTATGATTCAGGATGACATTTCCATTACCAGTTAAGGTTTGGTCCCATAACAATACCAGCTCCTGGAGCATCTATGACGTTTGTACATTCTTAAAGCCCCAGGTGCGGGACTTATTGTTCTCTTTTTCACAGGATCTCTCCGTAATCTCTTTGGGTAGAACAACATGTAAAATTGTCTGCTACCACTTTAGAAAAAGCAATGGCTTATATCTGTGGTCTAAATGAATGATCCATGGCAAAAAAAAAAGAAAAAAAGAAGAAGAAATGAGTGTATCTTCACAGGAGACCTGGCAACACTCGCACGGCTCCAAAGAAAATACATGAACATACATGAGTTTGAACAACTTCAGCATGGAATGCACTGCTCCTGCTCTTCAGTCAATGTGACATAAATGTAGGAGTGACCTTTGTCGTGAACATTATGTGTGGTAGTAAAACTGGGCCCACGATCAATTGGATTTAATGGAAGTGGCGGTGCTGCTGCGTCTGTATCCGTTCTGCTCAACATCGCTTCCTAACCGTGTCGCGTTCGCTACAACAAGCATTTTAATGACCTCCAATAAATTCTGTCGAAATGACATAAATTGTCCGTTCACAGGAAATGATTTAAATGAAGAGGGAATGGTTATGCAGCCATGCTGATCAATTCCACATGTTAGTGACAAATGGTGACTGTTTGTTTTTTTGTTTTTTTTTTTGCTTCCTTTAGTTACGGTTGGTATTTTCATATGGATCCTTTTTTATCTGTTTGTTTGTTGTTTTGAAGATGTTTTGATTAATCAGCAATATCCTGACATGAAGATGTCTCAGCTAACTCTCAGTATTCATTGACAGGTCCTGACAGTACCATAAACCAGCAGCAAACAGTGTTCACCAGCAGGTCCTGACAGTATAATAGCCCTGCAGCTTCAAAATGCTCTTACATAGAGAACGCACAAAGTGTGATGAAAAGAATCGACTGCGAAGCTGTCTCTCTACAACAACTTCAACCGACTCAGAGAAAAAAATATTTTAAAAAGAACAGCCCCATGAAAAACCACAATTTGATTTAACTTGTTTTCATCAAATGAAAGAACAATAGTGCAGACATAGATAAATATATAAATTAGTACATTCAAAAAAGAGAAATATTCCATTCATCGCCTACTTTACACACACATATATGTATATATAAAGGGAGAGGGAGAAATAGGAGAAATATCTTTTTTTTTTTTTGTCACGGATCATTGCTTCATAATCCAGTGATGCTAACATAACACAATGAATATTAAGAGATGTAATCTAAGCTTCTGTAAAAGTATTTGAGGACTAATGGAAAGATTTTTTTGAAGCTTTCAAGCTGATGTGAACCGTCGCTGAAGTCCACTGTTCGGTGGTTACTCTGTGGTCTCTCTGAAGCAGCGATAAAGAAGGCATGAGATTGTGCTACGTGAACTTCACTCCGCCCCTTTTGTTGTTGTTTACCTATTTTTCTCTCTTTTTTGTTGACAAAAAAAAACAAGAACAAAAAAAAAAACAAGGCATATTCAAGCGGCATATTCTCATAGACAGCCACCCAGTTAATACACGACACACAGGAGTTCGTGGAGAAGTCGGGGTACTCCACTTTTACACCTTTTTTCCCCCAGAAAACCCGCCCTCCTTCTCTCATCTCTCTGTCATTGTGTCACTGAGTGACAGTGTCAATCACTCTTAAAACCCTGGTCAACACAGTTATTTTTTCGTTCTCTTTTTTTTTTTAAAAGTAAAAAAAGTAAAAAAAAAAAAAAATTTTCACCAGTCCATATGACAGTTTTACATATTTCACAACCAGACATTTTCTCTATACTAAAGCTCCTGTGTCGCCGCCCCAGTACAAGTCTCGACACATTTGACCCACCCCCTGACACTGAAAGGTACAGTCTACGATAGTTTGCCCCCCCCCCCCCCCCCCCCATCCGGTCTCTTCAACATCAGTCTGTCTCAGCACTGAGATGTCTCCTATTCCATCTGACCTCCCCCTGTATGCCAAGGCCACCTGGACTGGTTCTGTACCGGATGTGCTTGTTCTCAGCACTGCTCCTCTCCCAGGGACTCTGTGTTCTCCCCCAGGTCCACGGAGGTGGACGGCGCCCGTATTTTGCTCCTGCCGCTGCTGTGGCCGCCGGCGTGGCTTGGGTAGACGTCCACGGAGCTGGAGATGGACTGGACGGACCTGTTGCGGAAGTAGTGGAAGGCCTCGGGGTCGAGGAAGGTCTGCTCTTCGCGAAGGCCCTGCTCGAAGAGCTTGCGTTTGTGCCGAAACTCGATAACAGTCTTTGTGTAGGAGTTGAGGGTGGTGACGGACGCCGCCATGCAGCAGGTGAAGGAACCCCAGGCCATACTGAAGGGGGCACAGAGACACACACTCATGAGTCCCCCCCGCTTCCCAAACACAACACACACACCTCATCGAAAAAGACACGCTCAGATCCAGGCGTAGGAAAGCCTGCGCCAAGGCTCTGGTGCGAGAGTTTACACCTCAGCTTTTAGGTAAGTTTTTCTTTTCCACGTATCGTTTACTTTTCTTTCAACACACATACTTTCTCACAGGAAAAAAAAAATCTTTTTAAAAGTGGGTGGATAAATCTGTATGTCTAAGCATTAAGAGTAGTGGAAATGCAACAGCGGAAAGATGAGCTGAGAAAATTAGCTTAGAGACGCAGGGCTTCGGCGCGTCTTAGTTTCAATTTCCCTGAAGATTGTGAGATTCTGAGGTCCTTTCCAAAAAAAGGTAGTAAAAGTTGAAGGGGGGGGGGGGGGGGGGGGTTGGAGTGGGAGGCGGGTTGGTGGGGTGGGGGAGGGCCGAGAAATTGGCCAGATGGCAGGGGACAAATGAAGCAATTTTACCCCAATTTAATGGATGCCAGCCGTGCATCTGTGGTAATTCAACCTATGTAAATACCACTTTCATGGCTGTCAGAAACGAATGCCTTTCTCGAGAGCTCTTATCCACGTGCCAGAAAGACACAAATAATTTGCTGTGAGCTACACAATACAGACAATTTAAAGTGGCCCTCCATCTCACCACTGGCTGACAGGAACATCCCCAGTAAATGAGTACGCTTCCTATCCATAATCACACGGACCGGAACCGGCAGCAAAGGGCACGGGAACAGTGAGAACACGTAAAACAGTAAAGAGAGACATCAAGGCCTGAACTAAAAAGCACAGGCACTTCTATAAACAAAAACACAGCCCTCATCGCATTGAATGATACAGTAAAACATGTTTTATTGCCTATGCTCTACCTCAGCGTGTTGTGTTTCTTAAAGTAGGGATAAGTGGGCTGACGTCCCTAAACGGTGCCCGTCGCAGGGGAAACTTTCCCCAGAGGCCTAAGATACGTGAATTACCATCTCTCTCTCTCTGTGAACGACTGAGGGGGACTCTGAGGGGGACCGTAGGCTATTTTCGAGAATTCGTCCTTAGGCATGTCACTGCTCTGTCTCCATTCCACGGTAGGCTTTCTCATCAGTGTTTGCGATTAATACTACGTCTGTTTAAGCTCCTCTGTCTCCAAAATCAGGAGTCAGACTCCCACACACCTGTGGAGGCACCAGGCAGGACAAATCACCTCACCACGATTCGTTAGCTGCGATACTGAACATGCTCATTTACACACAGCACGAATTCTTCCTCTTTTCACCTTGAGAACAAATTGCAGGTTGACGAGAGGTGTAATCTATATAAAGTGTAATTAAAGTTATACTTTCAAATGATATCGTAACCTCGTACTTGATTATTGAGACCTACTTAAAGCTAGGGCACAGTGCGAACCACACTTTTGTGTGATGAGAACTGACACGCTGCCAAAGTCCGACCGCCGCACTAACACTGACCAGAAGGACCAGCCGTAGTCCCAGGTGTGAGGTCTCCAGTCTTCTGGTCCCAAACTGACCGTTATCTGGAAGACCTGGGTGTACATCATGTGAGCTACCATCCCCAGCAGACCTGTGAAACAACACATACACAGACACACACAAATACACACACACACACGCACATACACACACGCACAAAGAATTACTCACACATACAGAATCAAAATGCCATGCACGAATGAGTAGAATTGCTAAACAGGTGCTATATACTACTCATTTTACAATAATGAAATACAAGTAATTGCCAAAATAAAGGAAACCATTTGAGCATGTAAATAATATTGGGGGGAAAAAAACATATTGAAAGATGGATGTTTTGGCACAGGTATAATTCTTCAGTTCATTATCTGTTGAAATCCCATTATCTTTAGGGCCAGGTGTAAAAATACTGTGTGTGTTCAGTCACTCAGCATTTTGGCTGGAGTGTCATCTAGGCGATTTGACAGCTGGGTCGTGTTTGGCTGGAGTGACAGACACATCTTAACTTAGTGACATTTCACAGGAAACAGCGGTTAAGGTGAAATCAAAAGGGAAGTGAGCTGTAGACAACCA
>NC_044507.1:20502043-20639543 GCF_902362185.1 Chanos chanos | reverse complement strand
TGCAGGGAGGTGTCTGTTAGGGGATGGAGTGCAGGGAGGTGTCTGTGAGGGGATGGAGTGCAGGGAGGTGTCTGTGAGGGGATGGAGTGCAGGGAGGTGTCTGTGAGGGGATGGAGTGCAGGGAGGTGTCTGTTAGGGGATGGAGTGCAGGGAGGTGTCTGTGAGGGGATGGAGTGCAGGGAGGTGTCTGTGAGGGGATGGAGTGCAGGGAGGTGTCTGTGAGGGGATGGAGTGCAGGGAGGTGTCTGTGAGGGGATGGAGTGCAGGGAGGTGTCTGTGAGGGGATGGAGTGCAGGGAGGTGTCTGTGAGGGGATGGAGTGCAGGGAGGTGTCTGTGAGGGGATGGAGTACAGGGAGGTGTCTGTGAGGGGATGGAGTGCAGGGAGGTGTCTGTGAGGGGATGGAGTGCAGGGAGGTGTCTGTGAGGGGATGGAGTGCAGGGAGGTGTCTGTGAGGGGATGGAGTGCAGGGAGGTGTCTTTCGGGGAGACAGATGGGAGAATATTTGTGAATATATATGTAGATAATGTTTCACTGTCAGACTGATATAGATCAATATTAAATTACATTTTGTTCGAATAGCAAAGTGCAGCTGTCAGATACCATGGTCAAACAGGATAATCTCAGTGTGATATTATGTATTATTCAGTTTATCATACTTAATTTATATATTCAGACTCAAAACTGTTTCAAAGTAATAAAACAGATACAATCCATTACTAAAAAACTAAAGTTTTTTATCTTTGGAGAAAGGCATATTATTGTACAATTGTATATGACTAATATGACAGGTCTTGACCACTTGTAAATTTCTTTTGTACCTAAAACAAAACTCTAAATGTTAGAAAACTGGTGAACGCAGCTAGTTCTTTTAAATCACTCATACGGGCCATTTAGGGATGAATTTGTCGGTATGAGCGGTTCTTGCATTAGGCCCTTAGAGTTTCGGATCTAGATACAGGGAAAGATCCAGAATGACTCATTTACCAAGGGCTGATCGCGGAGCCGTATCTTGCTCCACAACACAGCACGCCTGTCAGAGTGGAGCTGGGTTTTGTTTTCATGTTTGCTCTTTTTCATGTGCCCAGTCCATTTTCCTCTTAGACCTACGCTGGGCTCCAAGAGTTGGTTTATGTTGGAGGCGAGAGAATAAGCCCCGTGTGCCAGGCAATGATAAAAGCAACTCCATCTGAAATATGACGGCAACGTGCAATATTAATGTCTGTGATAGTAGTCTTCAAGAGTTTGGGCACACTGGAAGCTACCTTTGAAAGTTTGTCTCCGATTCTTCAGAATCTCTCACAAACAACTGGGCTGGTATTCTCTAAAAAAACTCCTATGGAGCCGGCTGTGAAAAAAAAACAGCCTTTGATAGTTTTGTATTCTTTGTGTTGGGGTCTTATGGAGTGAAGGAAGAGCAGCTGGAAATCGAGCGTAAACCTGGTCCTGTATCCTGCGGAGTGTGTGTTCAATAATAAATAAATCATGCTTTTGGTTCTAATTTCCCTCTCTGGACTCTTTGCGTGACAGCAGTCAGGGGCGGGATTAATTAACGTGAGCTCTGCATTAGTCAGGTGTCCCGTAACAGCCCTGGTCGATTCCAGGAATATTGGCAGTTTCTGGAGAAAATGGAATTATTATTGAGAACCCTGAGACTGTCCCATCCTTCTTAAGATAAAGAGACAAGAGTCAAGGAGACGGAGGAAAAGGTCGCCCCTCATCAATTTCCCTTTCACATGTGTATTCTGAGCAAGCTCAGAACAGGCCTTGCAAATTTTTTTCCCCCTTGTGAGTTTAATTGTTCTTCTAGTTTTGGCGGGATTGGAACATTCAAGGTGAAGGGAAATGCCATTAAAGTCAAAAAGCTTAAGTGATCCTAATGTTATCTTCAATTCAGGACCACCGGTTAACTGGTTTTGGCTCTATAAATGGGAGCCAGAACGAGACAAATGTATATATACTCAACTATGAAAATATTTTAGCTAATTACAAAATCCTAGATTGCTTTGTTCCTTTAAGTTCCTGTTTTTTCCCCTTCAGTCTGAAATGTCCTTGCCTTAGAATTGCTCACACACACACACACACACACACACAAAAACAGTGGTGTCATTCATATCTACAATCTATGTTAATAAATGTGAGGCCCTCAAACAGGCGGGGATAACAGATGTGTTATTTGCTGCTTTCCAGCGCATGATGTTGGACATGCCTGAACGCGGTTCTAATGATGGTCATTACTCACCTCTCTCAGACGCTGGGGCCAGATCGATGAAGCTCCTGCACTTCTCACCTGAGAGGACACAAGGCAACCACTGTGTTAGCATCTGTGCTTTAGCAACACAGCCAACACATATCACAGAGTGGGGATCAGACAGTGCACTCACACAGGGACGCACTTGTGATTCAGAAACTGTTTGCAAAGTGAGGATGACTTACGATTCAAACAGTGTTCGCAAAGTAGGAATCGGATGCTGTTTCATTCAAAAAAGACTGTCTGAATGATAAGGTAGCTTTTCAATAAAATAAAAAAAACCCTCAAAGTGAAGTGAACCTGAGGGGACATCAGTTATCAGTCTAGAACATTTTTTTTTCCTTTGTTCAGCTGAGACCTCTGTGTGCGTGTGTGTGTGTGTGTGTGTGTGTGTGTGTGTGTGAGACCCAGGCGTGTCAATCCTCCAAATGGTGCATCACCTCTCAGAGGAGAGTCTGTGTAACTGAAGGCATTTTAACACCGCAAACACTGATGTTTTTTCTCATGGATTTTATTTGGTAGTCAGTCAAACTAAAGCCCTGATGGTGGCTGAAATAAAGAGGAGGGATCCAAACGGTCTACATGGGGATCATATTTGTTCTGTGAATATTTTTCCATCCGAATAAGAGTTTTAATTAAATTTTAGAGGATAAGTCACACAGGACTGGAGTTTTCTTCATCATTTTTCTTCCTTTGATGCTTTAATTGAAAAGTTGGTCCTTAGAGAAGAGCTTCAACACAAGGCTGTGAACAGCAGTGCAGAGGTCAAGCAAAATATCAAAATATTTGCTATGGCACCAGTGTTCAGTCACTGATAAATGTTTGTCCAACCTTAAACCAAACAGATCACCAGTATTCATGGGTGCTTGCTATCAAACGAAAGCCTTTAGCTTGTGCCAGTGTTCCAGCCTCAAAACAGTTACAAGATTCAAGCTGCAGACAGCTTTGAACATGAAACTTTTCACTGGATGAACCTGTAACATATAGACAAACAGAATTTGACTGAAAAGTCACAGCACATCAGTGGTTACTTACTGCAATTTAACACAAGTTTTTTTCATAACCAGTCTAAATTCAGTGGTCTTTTCTTCCCTCTGTTTCAATCCAACATTAAGTAATAGTTTCCACCAACTGGAGGAGAGAGAGAGTTCTGAGCTCAAGCTGAGAGGTCCTGAGAAGTTTTCGTGGAAAGAGCAGAGAGGTAGTTGCACTCACTGCGGCATGCCTTGCTCGTTTTTATTTATTTATTTATTTATTTTACGGCTCTGATTTAATCTTACTTACATTACAGCCAGAGATGACACCGTGGACACAACACTCACATAACTCTACACTTGTCAGAGCTGGCCAGGCCTTCATTTAGAGATCTGACTCCAGCCAGATCCAGCGTGATTTAACACAGCATACTGTCGAAACTAAAGGCTCTTACTCAATTGAATTTTCTTTTTTTTTTTTTTTTTTTGTTATGTTTTACCGTGTTTCATTGACAGTGCAGACCGGTCATATTCATAAACTGAGAATGAGGAAATTATTATAAGACTTTTGAAAATACATTAGATCAAGGAGAACCAACGGATCCTTATGGAAGGCTATGCACGTTTTTCCAAAGTGTCTCACAAAGTGAAATTACAGCTATAATGTGAGGAGAGCGTGATGTGCACTGTCCAGGTGGTAAATGAGATTACACCATCAAATTTAAATCACTGTTGATACTAACATAAGTATACTGAATTATACTGTTCACACACACAAACATGGTCAGCAAAGCAAACACAGAAAATTACATTTAAAAAATTGAGTATTCAGGTTACATTTTTTCATTTCTTTTCTCATTAAACGTCCCATGAGCTCTGGCGTTTAATGGAGATCATTCCGCTTAGGTGAATTTAATCCCTACGTTTTGAAGATAAGTTGCCCCTCTCTCTCTCTCTCTCTCTCTCTTTTAATGAGTCTTGTTCATTCTCCTTAACTCACCTCTAAAGAAGTGCTGCAAATACACAATGTAAAAAAAAAAAGAAAAGAAAGAAACAGATTTTTATGTCAGCAATGCGATACTCTCTTCACAACACACTGTGCTTTGTATGATCAAAACATTTACTTTAAACTCTGGTGAGCTTTTCTCAATCCATTTTAATTCTGCATGTAGGTGTGTGTCTATATGAGAGAGGGAGGAGAGAAGAGAAAAGGAAAGAAAGAGAGAGAGAGAGAGAGAGAGAGAGAGAGAGACTTTAATTTGATTAGATGCCTTCAAATGTAGATGTTCATAATTAAGGATTTGATTATTCATACATGCACTTATGCAGGTGATTATGCAGGTAATCACATCAATGGTAACAGCTTTTCTGTAAAGCTTGATATGTTATATCAAACAATTTGGGGAAAACGCATATAAATTCTCACATATAAACTCTTTCCCTGAAACTATTATTTCCTCGATAATTAAATTTGTTTACATTTGTATAGAAATTAGTTTTAAATGATTTACATAACTTCACTGTTGAACATTATCACACATCCAGCGTACTCAGAGGAAGGCATTCAAAATGAAGAGCTTAAATCTGGTGTCGCAGAATGAGTGGAAACCGGCTATCTGTGTGAATCAATATCCCCCATTTACTGCGATTCAGTGGTAAAATGTTAAAGCGTCCGTTTTCGACGGGGCTGGACGCGGCGTCGCCGCCACGATGACACACACAGGTCGGGAGTCATTATGAAATGAAAAGCTCTAATTATCTCCATGCAATTTACTGCCATACTTCCTCACATTTCCCAAATTAATAAAGATCTTTGGGCCTGTGACTGAGGCCCTGATGCATCTAATCTGGCCTCTCAGGCCGGCAGGGGCTAATTGCCTCTGTAATGAGACTGAGTGATTTCTCAGTCATTAGCTCACTGATACTGATTTGATGTGTGAAGACTTTGATAAAAGGTAAGAGGTCTCACAAGCAGTAATTACAGTTACTACAAGTTTTTTTTTTTTTCTTTTCACCGGTGTCATCACGAGATGTGACCTTCTGTCTTTTTCTTTTTGAACATTATTGAAACTCTTAAGGCATTTAAATTTTAAATCAAGTGACCGTGGCAGCCATGTCATCACCTTCATGATAACTACCATCCACAACATGTTTACGGTGTCAGATGATAATTAAATATTTCCAAACGAAACTTTACCAAACTTAGGCTCCATAGTTTATGAGACACTATTAAAAAAAAGTCCATGAAGCGGAAAAAGGTTACATTTCCATTATATACATTTGTTTGGCAGAAACCAAAGTCCCTTATGTGCTGAATGCATCCAACATGTGCATTGCTAAACTGATATGAGATAACACACAATCCTGATCAATAGGTGCTGTGGTTACAGCTGCCATTGTCACAACTTTGAGTCTGATCTGATCTCTTAAAAAGGGAGGGGGCTTTATGAATTTCCATTACTCCTCTGATACAGACTTCTGTGTAACTTTAGACACTAAACTTTAGTTTAGAAAAACCTCAAAAACTGATGTCATTTTCCGAGAGTAAAAAACTGCAACGTTTGAAAGCATTTAGGCTACTTTATTTACTCTTAACAAGTCCCCTTTGGCAGGACACTCATGTAAGCTACATCAAGTTATGGAATATCATACGATTTTCCTCAGTGGAACACAACAGTATGATGCTTGCAGTGGTAGTCTTAACCTGTTTAATCATTAAATACTATAAATTACTATCGTTGTTATAAATGGTTAGACACTGCTGCTCTGTAACTTCATTGTCAGAGTCACATTGTCAGCTGTGGTTACAGATTCAAGCTGACTGCTGTAGTTTCCAAAATCTTACACAATCAAATCTTGTTCTAACCCTGGATTTGTAAGTACTAAAACCCCCCGCTCTTTTTCTAACACTGACAAGCAAACTACACTCAAGGGTTGTTTTTTGGGGGTTTTTTCACATTCGGTTTGAACGGCTGGGTTGAGTGAAATCTGCATGTTATGGTAGAAAATGTGTATAAATGTCAGTGAGGAATAAATCCAGTATAGCAGGCCACAAAACTTCATAAACGTGTGTGTGAGCATGAATTTATCGATCTATGCTGAGGTGTGTAAAATTTTTAAGGTTGTTTAAGGGATGTAACCCGCTTCTAAAAAAAAAAACTCACAACCTACACTTGTCATCAATGAGATCTCTCTCCTTCTCGCTGTCTGTCTGTCTAGTTCTCTCTGTGTGTCTGCCTACTTCTCCCTCTCTCTCTCTTTACATTTCTCTCTGCCTCTTTCTCTCTCTGTCTTCCTGTCTCTCTGTCTGGTTCTCTCTCTCTCTCTCTCTCTCTTTCCTTACCCTGGTTGTGGTAATATTGCTGAATAGCTTAATACCCAGTTGCAACTGTGAGTACATTGCTGAGTCAGGTAATGGTCCATCGACCTCCAAAGGCCAAGCACATATTGTCTGTTTTTGAAAAACTTTAAATGTAGACTCTGAGGTTCATAATGCTCTGCGGGCCTTTCGATTAACGAGCCCAAACTAACTGTGGTAAAATATTTGACAACACGGCTGCCCCCAAGTGTTGCGTTTTAGAATCGCAAATGTTGTAGAATAAGACTCGGAGAACACGGATGCTAATTATGTACTGAAATCATCTCCAAATAAAATTCATAAACCTACATGGTATGTTGGCCTCTTGGCTAAGTTTCACAGGCTGACAAATCACAGCGCGGGTAAACGGAACTAGCGCCCTAAGACTTAAAGCTTCAAAAGCCACAGGTCTTCGTGTGTCCGGGAAACTGGGATAACAACATTAATGATGATACAAGTTTTGTTCCTCTATGTGCACAGAGAAGGGGGAAAGAGCAACATATCCTCCATTTTGATACAATCACCTCCATTTTCAACCTGGCATGCTAAACACCATTTTATATTTAAAACAGTTGTGTTTTCTTGGGGGGGGGGGGGGGGGGGGGAGAGATTGGATCACACCGAGGAGGATGAATCTCCGTTCGAAAATTCCAAAAGAACAGCCGCAGGCCAAATGTCAGGCGCGATACAACTTGGCTCAGATTTTCCCTGACTACATGAATTATTTATTAATAACTAATTGTTTGATATTCTGGCTGATATTGTTACTGTGGCATAAAGTATAAGGAAAGAAATATCATTGTGGGTGATGTTTTCATTGCCTGTCCATCATTATGCCGTCTTTATATCTTTTAAACGAAAATTTTCCCCCTCAGCAGACAATAACAGAGTAGAGAAAAGAATGGTTGGTTACATTTTATTTATGATGAATTATTAATGTTTTCATAATCGCTTCTAAGACCAGAGTCTTATATATTTACTTTTACATTGACTTCTTGTGGACCCCGAGGCGATTATAATGTCAGCTAAAATGAACAGAGTCTGCAGCAGGTACTCTTTCTCCTGTCTTCCCTACAGCAGAGGCTAACAGGGTAGCCCTGGTGCTACATATGAAAACATCAGTTTGAAATGGCCTTTGTCGTTCCCCAGTGGACAGAAAGTTCAGTTGATTCAACTGGTAAGGTCTATTCAGTATAGAACCAAAGTCCTTGGTCAAGAAAACTGGTTGCTATTTAAAAGGATTCATTCAGGAGGGCAATCAGTGTCAGCTCCTGATACTTAACAAGCGTTCTTGAGGAGTTGCACGTCTTCCTATAGAAGCTCAGAGCGCATGTCCAGCAAGCTTAAAACAGTAAACACACACTGTGCGTGGACATTAAGAGACCTAACGTTTACATTAAGGTACTGTTTCAAACTTCCTATTTGAGCATCTAGTACGTCCACCTGTTGAGGTAGACAACCCCACGGCGCTCATGTTCGCCACATGAAAAGTTCTGTGAGCGTGAAAAATAATAAGACATCGCATATTAATAAGGGAGAAGCAATATGTAAATTCCGTTTGGAGTCGATGTCAACCAGTTTTGAACTTCGTGTAATCTATTAGGTTTACTCGTTGTGTTATAGTGTTATATATGATAGTAAAATAGTTTATACTTGTCCGTCAAAGTATCACCATAAAATAACCCTACGACTGCACTGATTAAACACGTCGCGCATTACGGGGTCCAGTTAAAAACCTTTAAGACACTGCTAAATGAAGTTCCCTCATTTGGCGAGACTAATAAGGTGCTCAGTCATTTTAATTTCAGCTGCCAGTACAGATCTTGTCGATATTAAGATTTTTTTTAAATAATGCCCGAGAGGAAGCCAGCATCCACCGCCTCCTAATTAAGGTAAACGTCTCACCTCCACCATGGATGTTCTCCTCACACGAGTACCAGATGCCCGTGTGAAAATGTCTGAAGAGAAACCTGTCGTCTCCCGTTTCCCAGCTGTAGTGAACTTTATTCGGGTCCGTTTCGTTCACCCCATAGTCAATGCAATTATGTCGTCTTTCTTTACTGCAGTTAGGTTTGGGAACCCTCTGGGTGCCCTCGCACCAGTACGTTGTGATGAAAGCCGTCGTAGAAAATAAAAGAGCTAATAAATTCAAACCTACTGATAACAGAGCACGGCATTTTCGAGTGGTCTTCATTATCCTGCAGGAAGTGTTGCAAAGACTTAAACAAGTTCATGAAAACAGAGCGAAAATCTTACTCCGGGAAAAAAAGAACGATGAGAGTAACTGCCGGAGAAAGCGCAGTCGTCGCGCTCACCTCCCTTTCCGACCTCCAATGAAATATCAGATTGCCAGGTTAGATCTCAAGGGATAAGGAAATGAGCGTCACTCCTCTGATAAAGGCGCACGGATGTAGACCTTCTGTAGTGTACGCAAAAGCGTGACCCGCACCGAGATAGGATTCCAAGAAGAACATTCTCTGAGTCATCTTGAGTGGTTTTACCCACAGTCGTCACAGTTGCTCTCTCTCTCTCTCTCTCCCTCTCTCTCTCTCTCTCTCTCTCTCTCTCTCTCTCTCTCCATCCCTCCCATACACATACCGTGCACTATCAAATTCCTGTGGTGAAGTGACGAGCTTGGGGTATCATCATGAATATCTCAAAATGTTAAGATTATTATTATTATTATTATTATTATTATTATTATTATTATGTACTTCATAAATGTAGAAATTAAAATTAAATATACCTTTATTTCCACAATTTTGGGGCTAAAAATACAGACCAATTGTCCTTGGCTGTAATGCTTGTGAAGACAAAGCTGTTTTTCATTACCTAAACTACAGGCTCTTGTCTTAGCCAGTCCTCCCACTGTGTGAATTCATCACATCACGTTTTATGGTTCCTTCTCAGATCAATATTACACTCAGAATATTAGCTGCAGCACGCTAAAAGGTAAGACACGCCACCCGCTAAGAAAATGGAACCAGTTTCGGTGAATGCGCTACATTGGTGTCCCTTTTGTGCAATAACAACGAGATCTGATTTGACATTGTTACACCAATTGAAGCACAGAGCCTGTCAATCTTCAGACAAATCTGCCATGACTATATATGCCACTTCTCACTTGCTCACCTTCACGCTCAAACCCGTGGTGGGCTAGTCCCTAACACATGCTGCTGACTGATACAGAGAACAGAGAACCCCTACATGATACTGACACTTCTGGTCAGTGCCCTGCCAATGCAATTTGGGGGGTGAGGCGTGGGGGGTGGTGGGGGGTGGTGGGGGGGGGGGGGTGGTATAGTGTGCTGAAAGTCAATCACCACGTCAGCAGCAGCCAGAACCCCTCAGTGTCTCGGTCATTTTCATTTCGTCCATTAAGAAAGAGACAGAGTCCAGCTGGTGGCTAATGTGGTCCACACCATCATGGTGCTCCAGCGAGCCATGTGAATGTCCTAGCAACATGCGGTCTACAGATTAAAAAAAAACAAAAAAAAGTATATGCCCTTCAGTCATAACAAGCTCACAGTGTAAAGAAATGACTATGGAGAAGGTATGTCTTGCCTTAAGTCTAACTAAATTCACATATTTACTAATTTAGAATCAGTGGCAGTGGTTTATTTAATTTTTGATTCGGAATGTGAAGAGAAATGTCAGCTTCCATAAACAAATGGACAGAAGTTACAGCGGTTGTTTTGCATAGATATAACATCATGGAGATCACTTTTGACAAGTTTATGAAAGAAAAAAAGACAGAGGCAGAGATAAGCAGGAGGAGGAGCACAGTGCTGTCTGAACACTTTCAAAAAGTAAATATTAATCTTGATGTCTGCATAAATCTTGTCATTTTTCCTCTGCTGCAGTCTTCATTTCAACGGAGGATCCAGACACCAGGCAGAGTGAGGGAGGCACCACTCACAGTTTGCATGGCCAGTAGCAACTAACTATGCATATAACACATTCATCAAGCTGAGCCTGACTATCCTTGAGTCTCCGTCTCAAGGCAAAGTGAGGCAGAATGGCCACATACATCTGGTGACGGGGAAAAAAACAAAGGAGCCAATTCTTGATAAGATGAGGCAAATTGAACTCAACTCAGTGACACGCTGACAGGTGGCAATGTCACCGTTATGGTTGTCACTTTGAGTAAAGTGTTCAGTCATGACCACACTCACACACACGCACATGCACACGCATACGCGCACACACACACTCACACACATACAGACACACACGCACACACACCCCTGCATAAACACTCACTCGCACGTCTACACACCCACACACAAATACACAAATGCACAGCAGCAGAGAGAGATGCACTGAATGCCTGGCTAAATGGTGTCTGATTCTGTGACTCAGTCTTTTCGTGACTGTTTATGCCTCTTGTCAAATAGGTGTGACCTTTTCTACAAACCCGCCGTGGCTAGTTTCTTAATCTGATCAGTGCCTCCTGTGTCAGCCTAAAATATGTCTTCCATCAACATGTCCATCCATCCATTCATGCTCTACTCTTTCTCTGAGGTTAATATTCCCACAAACCATATCATGTTGCTGGAAATATTATGTAAGAAACCTCCATATAGGCAGCAGCTATCCCACACACGCCCCCTGCCCCCGCCCTCCCCGCATCCAGATTGGAACATAACAGAAAATGAAATGCGCTTCACTGTGAAAGTAATCTAAGAATCAATTCCACGGTCAGCAGTCATTTTGTAGACGCAATTTCCATCGAAGGTGGAAGGCAGAGTCTGGGGAAGTCTGTTATTTTGAGTAGTTAATGACATTTATGCAAATTGGCATGTGACGGATTTACGACAATGGGTGATAAACAGAGCTAGCCAGAGTTGGCTAGCCACTGTGCTATCATTACAGTAGTCACCAGCTCAAAACTCTATATTAACTACACACACACACACACACACACACGCTCCATCAACTATTGCAGTGGCAACACTATACAGCAGCATAGAAATTATGTTATGAATATTCATTGCCATGTTCAAGCAAGAAATGAGTGGGCAAATGACAGAAGTTTTTTTTGTTTTTTTTTAATACTAACAAATGGTGTGTAAGTTCTGAGAGCGTCCTTAAGGAATCAGTGCATTGCATTGTATTGTTTGTTGATCATACAGCAGCGTCGGTTAAAGAGGGAAATGAGTTTCGCTATTTCACGGAACTCAGGTTTTAAATGGAGCTTCGTTTAACTTTGCTAACAACATCAGATCAATCTAAACTCAGGCTTATGTGTGTGTATATATATATATATATATATATATATATATATATATATATATATATATACACATATACACATACATATACACATGCATACATACATACATATATATATATATATATATATATATATATATATATATATATATATATATATATATATATATATATATACACATACACACACACACACACACATATATACATACACACACACACACACACACACACACACACACACATATATATATATATATATATATATTTATATATATATATTTTTTTTTTTTCCCCCCCTTCTCCGGGCTCTCGGTTTTGTCCATAACTAAATGCAGATAGAGAACATGATGGTTCTGACTCAGCTGGGAACTGAAAGTCCATTCGTCTGTATATCTGTGTTATCTGAGGCCCCGCCAGAGCAGGAGTTAGCGCGTTATAAGTTTTGCACGTGGGGGAATTGAGGGGGAAAAGAACTCGCTCTGATGTGAATGCTGATGGTGATCGTTCTTTAGCCGGAGCCAAACGCGTTGCTACTGGACTATGGCCAGTGTTTGAGAGCAAAGGCTTGGCCAAACCTCCAAAGCCCCGCTGCACGGTGCGGCTAATCCGCCCTGAGAACAGCTGTTGACTTGTCTCCTCTCATAACCTCCACTGAGGGAAAAGCCAAAGGTGCTGACAGCTGTTTGTGTGTCAGTCTCTCACTTCCACAGATATCTGCGTTTTCAAGCCCCAAATAAAGCTGCCTACGTCGGGCCTTGCTCGCCGACGTCATGCTCTCCTGCTTGACTCAGGCTGGCACCACTTTATCTCATGTGATTAGTGTAGTAAGTAGATATTTCCAGTGTTTGAGAAACTTTTTGGATCAAAAACAGCAGTGTTTTCTTTTTTTTTCTTTTCTGATCGACTGCCGGCATGTCGGAAGGGGTAATGTAATAGCATTAGAAAATCTGTGAATTGAAATGGAGTTGGGTTCAGTGGGTGTGACACACTATGCATTGTTTAGGTTCGTGAGTTACCACACGCACACGCTAGCAATTTTCCGGACTCTGTCATACGGCCCGTCTTTGCTCTGTGGGAGTGTCCAGCCGCGCGGCATTGATTCCAGTGTATTATAATCACATTTCACATAATGAGGTCCTTAGTGGCTTCTTTAGATGAATAAGTGTTGCGGTTCGTTCCTTGCCAGTGCTACACTTTGAATACACCTGTCAAACGTGCCTCGCTTTGCCGTGATGAAATGTTAATGATCCCTTCCCAGTATTAGATTCTGTTAAGAGGAGTTTTCTCTGAGGCGACTCTCTCCTAGATCCCTCTCCGTCTGCCCTCTCTCTTTTCCTCTGCTCTCTCTCTCTCTCTCCCTCTCTCTCTCTCTCTCTCTCTCTCTCCTCTCTGCTCTCTCTCTCTGTCTCTCTCTCTCCTCTCTGCTCTCTCTCTCTCTCTCTCTCTCTCTCTCTCTCTCCTCTCTGCTCTCTCTCTCTCTCTCTCTCTCTCTCCTCTCTGCTCTCTCTCTCTCTCTCTCCTCTCTCTGCTCTCTGCTCTCCTCAGACTCTCTCAGACTCTGTAAGTCCCTGTGTCAGACGTGCCGTAACAGAATGACCTGCCAGGCTCTGCTGTTTGCTCCTGAAATAGGAGGAAGCAGAGCACAGCAAACAAATGCGCGGTGGCGGCATCTGTCAGAGGCGGCGGACAGTGAGAGTAGAGCTCCCGTAAATCTGGAGCGTCTCCATGACCACGCAAACAAGGCTATTGCCACTCTGGGCCCTGTAGATTGATGTCAACACTTGAAGGGTTTTTTTTGTTGTTGTCGTTGTTGTTGTTGTTGTTGTTAAAGGTGGAGAAGAGGCGGCCTGATGGAGGTGGGGATGGTTTACGGACTGGCACTGCCGCCCGGCTTCTGCCGGTCCTCCCTGTCCGGCTTCATTGCCGTGTCGATTTACCTGGAGAGCACCGGGAACATTGCCTGTCAATTGTCGCATGCATGTAAAATTGGTACAGGCGCCTAAAAACACTTGCATGAAAGACATGAGCATTATAGGATTTTGGACAGGCAATGCTTCAATGAGCTCTTGTACAAGATCTTCGAACCATCTGTTTTTGTTTTTTTGTTGTTGTTGTTTTGGGGTTTTTTTCAGTCTTAAGTTTAAGTGGCTTGGGGGGACCTTGTTATTCACCAAAAAAGTGTGAAACAAAAAATATTTAAAGCAGTTGACAGATATTCCCAGAGAGATGGATGTCTCCAATTATTCCAAAATTTGACTTTATAATGAAAGTGTCTGGGATATCAATCCAGATCTCACCCTGGAATAATGTATCAGATCCTTTTTTTTTTCTCCCCCAAAGCTTCCAGGCCTAGATGAGAGACCATTCTGTGTGGCTTTCACTTGCTTCACTAACCCATGTTTTATTCATTCATTGTCAGTTTCTTTGAGATTGTGTTCGCCCACTCCACTGTTGATCTGAATTTCATGTCGGCGTTTTATTTCCAAGCCGCGCAGGCATGGCTGAATTGTATTTTAAGAGTCAGGCTACGGCTTCATTTTTTATAAAGGTGATGCCTTTATGATGTGAAACTAACCTCATACAAATCCCCTCTTTGTTTGTCTGTTTGTTTGTTTGTTTGTTTGTTTGTTTGTATTTGTTTATTCGACTCATTGATTGATTCTCTGTTGTGCTCTTATATGGTCAAAGACATAGCCCCTCTTCTCGCTGAGACTGAAAGCCTACCTGTCAATTCCAATGATGGTTTTCTCCCGTCTGGCTGAGGCTTTTGGAACAGAAATCTTCACAAACCGTCAGATGCCTGTCCTGAGAGCGGAGTCATTCTCTGAAACCAGACTGAGGAGAGAGAGAGAGAAAGAGACAGAGAGTGGAAGAGAGTGGAAAAAGCCTGATGGATGGCTGTTATGCACATCTTGACACAATCTGGTCCAACTGCCCTCGCGTGCCTGTGTCCCTGCATCGTTGTCTGTCCTGAACTAAGCTGTAGGAGAGAGGGAAATATGACACACCAAAAGCACAGTGAAGGATCAATATTTAATCTTTAATGTGTCTCTCTCCCTAGAAACCTTGTGATTCAAGTCTTTGTTTACGATATATTACCCTCTTAAAACAAAAAAATAGCGCTTGTTCCACACGGATGTAAAACCGCCTCAGAAACACAAATCAGCAGCGTTTTTTTTTTTTGTTTTTTTTTTTTATGGATTTAGGATGTGAACGACTTGCAGATGGGTGGAGTGAGAGCAGCAGTGGTTGTGAACACAGACAGGACGGGAAGGCCATCGCTGACGATGATGAGAAGAGTGATAAACGGCCCACTCAGAGAGCACAAACGAGCTTCTACGACAATCTCATTACACCTGCTCCACATTCTTAATCAAATAACGCCTTTTGTCTGCGGAGGAGTCATACCAAGTGTCCTTTTGAAGTCAAATCCTCGACCAATTTATCATTATTTCTGCGGGCTTCTGATCCACTTAGTGGTACTGTTCTCACGGCATGCAACAGGTGCAATGTTAGGACCCCCCCTTTTTTCTCTGTTTTTCAACTGATGAAGCATACGGGAAACTTAGTAAAAGGAGCCGTGGAGAGGAAAGGAGCAAACATAGCGAGGCCCTTTTGAGAAGAGCTGTGTTTACAAAGCTAAGAAGAGTGGGCCCAGCTCAAACACAGCACTGCTCTCAGACATGCTCAGTCTTCCTCTGCTTTTCATCAGCACTCAGGCACGCTCCAGCCTGCTATTGATCCACAGGCCCGCATGACCAGGCTCACTACTCGCTCGCACACTCACTCACTCACTTATTCACTCACTCACTCACTCACTCACTTATACACTTACTCACTCACTCACTCACTCACTCACTCACTTATTCACTCACTCACTCACTCACTCACTCACTTATTCACTTACTCACTCACTCACTCACTTATTCACTCAGTCACTCACTCACTCACTTATTCACTCACTCACTCACTCACTCACTCACTTATACACTTACTCACTCACTCACTCACTCACTCACTTATTCACTCACTCACTCACTCACTCACTTATTCACTCACTCGCTCGCACACTCACTCACTCACTTATTCACTCACTCACTCACTCACTTATTCACTTACTCACTCACTCACTCACTCACTCACTTATTCACTTACTCATTCACTCACTCAGTCACTCACTCACTCACTTATTCACTTACTCACTCACTCACTCACTTATTCACTCACTCACTCACTCACTCACTTATTCACTTACTCACTTACTCACTCACTCACTCACTCACTCACTTATTCACTCACTCACTCACTCACTTATACACTTACTCACTCACTCACTCACTCACTCACTCACTCACTCACTTATTCACTCACTTATTCACTCACTCACTCACTCACTCGCTCGCACACTCACTCACTCACTTATTCACTCACTCACTCACTCACTCACTTATACACTTACTCACTCACTCACTCACTCACTCACTCACTCACTCACTCACTCACTCACTCACTCACTTATTCACTCACTCACTCACTCACTTATTCACTCACTCACTCACTCACTCACTCACTTATACACTTACTCACTCACTCACTCACTCACTCACTCACTCACTTATTCACTCACTCACTCACTCACTCACTTATTCACTCACTCACTCACTCACTCACTCGCTCGCACACTCACTCACTCACTTATTCACTCACTCACTCACTCACTCACTTATACACTTACTCACTCACTCACTCACTCACTCACTCACTTATTCACTCACTCACTCACTCACTCACTCACTTATTCACTTACTCACTCACTCACTCACTTATTCACTCAGTCACTCACTCACTCACTTATTCACTCACTCACTCACTCACTCACTCACTTATACACTTACTCACTCACTCACTCACTCACTCACTTATTCACTCACTCACTCACTCACTCACTTATTCACTCACTCGCTCGCACACTCACTCACTCACTTATTCACTCACTCACTCACTCACTCACTTATTCACTTACTCACTCACTCACTCACTCACTCACTTATTCACTTACTCATTCACTCACTCAGTCACTCACTCACTCACTTATTCACTTACTCACTCACTCACTCACTTATTCACTCACTCACTCACTCACTCACTTATTCACTTACTCACTTACTCACTCACTCACTCACTCACTCACTTATTCACTCACTCACTCACTCACTTATACACTTACTCACTCACTCACTCACTCACTCACTCACTTATTCACTCACTTATTCACTCACTCACTCACTCACTCACTCGCTCGCACACTCACTCACTCACTTATTCACTCACTCACTCACTCACTCACTTATACACTTACTCACTCACTCACTCACTCACTCACTCACTCACTCACTCACTTATTCACTCACTCACTCACTCACTCACTTATTCACTCACTCACTCACTCACTCACTCACTCACTCACTTATACACTTACTCACTCACTCACTCACTCACTCACTCACTTATTCACTCACTCACTCACTCACTCACTTATTCACTCACTCACTCACTCACTCACTCGCTCGCACACTCACTCACTCACTTATTCACTCACTCACTCACTCACTCACTCACTCACTCACTCACTCACTTATTCACTCACTCACTCACTCACTCACTCACTTATTCACTTACTCACTCACTCACTCACTTATTCACTCAGTCACTCACTCACTCACTTATTCACTCACTCACTCACTCACTCACTCACTTATACACTTACTCACTCACTCACTCACTCACTCACTTATTCACTCACTCACTCACTCACTCACTTATTCACTCACTCGCTCGCACACTCACTCACTCACTTATTCACTCACTCACTCACTCACTTATTCACTTACTCACTCACTCACTCACTCACTCACTCACTTATTCACTTACTCATTCACTCACTCAGTCACTCACTCACTCACTTATTCACTTACTCACTCACTCACTCACTTATTCACTCACTCACTCACTCACTCACTTATTCACTTACTCACTTACTCACTCACTCACTCACTCACTCACTTATTCACTCACTCACTCACTCACTTATACACTTACTCACTCACTCACTCACTCACTCACTCACTCACTTATTCACTCACTTATTCACTCACTCACTCACTCACTCACTCGCTCGCACACTCACTCACTTATTCACTCACTCACTCACTCACTCACTTATACACTTACTCACTCACTCACTCACTCACTCACTCACTCACTCACTCACTTATTCACTCACTCACTCACTCACTTATTCACTCACTCACTCACTCACTCACTCACTTATACACTTACTCACTCACTCACTCACTCACTCACTCACTCACTTATTCACTCACTCACTCACTCACTCACTTATTCACTCACTCACTCACTCACTCACTCGCTCGCACACTCACTCACTCACTTATTCACTCACTCACTCACTCACTCACTTATACACTTACTCACTCACTCACTCACTCACTCACTCACTCACTCACTCACTCACTCACTTATTCACTCACTCACTCACTCACTCACTTATTCACTCACTCACTCACTCACTCACTTATTCACTCACTCACTCACTTATTCACTCACTCACTCACTCACTCACTCACTCACTTATTCACTTACTCACTCACTCACTCACTCACTCACTCACTTATTCACTCACTCACTCACTCACTCACTCACTCACTTATTCACTCACTCACTCACTCACTCACTTATTCACTCACTCACTCACTTATTCACTCACTCACTCACTCACTCACTTATTCACTTACTCACTCACTCACTCACTCACTTATTCACTCACTTATTCACTCACTCACTCACTCACTCACTCACTCACTCACTTATTCACTCACTCACTCACTCACTCACTTATTCACTCACTTATTCACTCACTCACTCACTCACTCACTCACTTATTCACTTACTCACTCACTCACTCACTCACTTATTCACTTACTCACTCACTCACTCGCTTATTCACTCACTTATTCACTTATTTACTCACTCACTCACTCACTTATTCACTCACTCACTCACTCACTTATTCACTTACTCACTCACTCACTCACTTATTCACTCACTCACTCACTCACTCACTTATTCACTCACTTATTCACTTATTCACTTACTCACTCATTCACTCACTTATTCACTTACTCACTCACTCACTCACTCACTTATTCACTTACTCACTCACTCACTCACTTATTCACTCACTTATTCACTTATTTACTCACTCACTCACTCACTCACTTATTCACTCACTCGCTATTCACTCATTCACTCACTCACTCACTCACTCGCTATTCACTCACACACTCACTCACACACTCACTCATTTATTCATTCACTCACTCACTCACTCACTCACTCACTCACTCACTCACACACTCACTCCACTTATTCACTCACTCACTCATTTATTCACTCACTCACTCGCTCACTCACTCACTCACTCACTTATTCACTCACTCACTCACTCACTCACTCACTTATTCACTCACTCACTCACTACTCACTCACTCACTTATTCACTCACTCACTCACTCACTCACTCACTCACTCACTCACTCACTCACTCACTTATTCACTTACTCACTCACTCACTCACTCACATATTCACTTACTCACTCACTCACTTATTCACTCACTCACTCACTCACTCACTCACTTATTCACTCACTTATTCACTTATTCACTCACTCACTCACTTATTCACTCACTCACTCACTTATTCACTCACTCACTCATTCACACACTCACTCACTCACTCACTTATTCATCACTCACTCACTCACACACTCACTCACTCACACACTCACTTATTCACTCACTCACTCACTCACTCACTCATTTATTCACTCACTCGCTATTCACTCACACACTCACTCACACACTCACTCATTTATTCATTCACTCACTCACTCACTCACTCACTCACACACTCACTCACTTATTCACTCACTCACTCATTTATTCACTCACTCACTCGCTCACTCACACACTCACTCATTTATTCACTCACTCACTAAGTCACGCACTCACTCACTCACTCACTCACTCATTTATTCACTCACTCACTCGCTCACTCACTCACTTATTCACTTACTCACTCACTCACTCACTTATTCACTCACTCACTCACTTATTCACTCATTTATTCACTCACTCACTCACTCACTCACTCACTCACTCATTTATTCACTCACTCACACACTCATTTATTCACTCACTCAATCACAAGCTTTATTTATTTATTTGTTTGTTTGTTTGTTTGTTTGTTTGTTTGTTTAGATGTCCCCCTAAAATTCCCTGTTCCCCCAACGCACAACCCCAGAATGCTATATAATTATGAGTACCTCAAAACAAACAAATGAACAGATAGATAGATAGACAGATAGATAGATGTGAGTCGATTTTTAGAGCACTTTTTATTGTACACACTCAGTCATAACGTTCCTCAGTGTTACTATAAACATCTGTGCAATCAGTTGATGAGGAGATATCATGGAAAACTGACGTTTATTAGGCTTGATGTGTCTATTAAATATATGAAGTAACCCAGTAGAGGATACCAAACAAGACAATGATTAAATGAAATTCATTCTCCTGGCACATAAACTGTGCCCTGAGAAGAAATAAGAGCTGAGAAGAGGAAATGTTGGATTTTTTTTTGGCTCTGGATGGTGGATAGAGCCTTAGACAGAAAATCTGAACCGCTGAGAGGTCTCAAAGCGGTTGTCTTCAGACTCTCCATCTCCCGGGCTTTGTTACATGTGGCATCCAAAACATAGTGTTGGAAAATAATGGTGTGTTTTTTTCTTTCTTTATTTTCAGCACTTTACCATGCTGAAACAGTACAACATACCCAAGGTCAAGTAAATAACTTGGTTGAGGAAACAAAAAAAAAATCTCCTTGCTTTTGGAATTGGGTTTACAATAATTGGACCAATACTCATTTCAATCATATTCAATCAACATCACACAAAGGATGATTCAATTTGATTGAAAGTAAGTCCCCCCCAAAAACATGTCCAACCTTCAGGCAAAATCAAATCAACTCCATATGTCCTTTCCCAAACCCTCTCACGTTTTTGTCTTTCCCTTTTTTTTCCCCCTCCTCCTTCTTCTTCTGATGAATTACAGTTACAGAGAAAATGAAATGCAGTCCACTGTTTCCTACTCTTATTGATATTCCGCGTTGGTAAATGGCTTTGCACTTTAATCGTAAGCTCCGTAACCATTTTGACTTGTGATGTAGGGGGCTGAAAGCCGTCTAAATCTACGAGGAGTTATTTAGATGTTGCGCGGAGAGAGCTGAGTGACCTCCTCTCTTGTTTAGACAGACTTAGGAGGGCAGGGGAGCAAATTAATGAAATTACTGGGAGATGGGCAGCCTCCAGAATGGCCTCAGCTTATTGCCTGTAACGGGAATGACACTATTGGAACTCTAATCAAATCTGCTGGCGGACCAATTATTAATCACACCCAAATGAGATTGAGCTACACTCAGCTTATCTCTGTGGTGGGCGGCAATGCCAAACTTTACGAGCAGTTTAAACTGCTCTGTTTGGACAGGGAGCCCGTGCTGTATATAACGTCTTACAAGACATATTCAAAGTCTGTGTATGAAATGCGGTAAGGAACAGACTCAAAACATCTTGACGGCTGTCAGAGACAAGCTTGATACCGACCAAATGGCTGATTATTTTTCTCACAGTCATCTGGCGTCGCTGTCTTTTTGGGTCAAAATATTTTTTTGAGCTGAAAACAAAGCCTATTTTCTTCAAACGAGTAAAAATGCAGTGTGGCTACGTCGTAATAGCTTTTGGCGTTTTTTTTTAACTGTTCGGCTTTTGCATCAAACTTAGTTGACTGTCTGTGACGCTCAAAGTTTTTTGGCTTTTTCTTTTAAGTCCTTCAAGTTCTTCCACTCAAGTTCTCTGTTTCCCCACACTGACTTCATCTTTCCACAAACCCGAGACCATCACCCCTTGTAATATTCGTTTTAATCTATAGACTTTTTGGTCATATTTTCTCTTAAATTTACGTTTTTGTGTGTGTGTGTGTGTGTGTGTGTGTGCGTATGCGTGTGTGTGTGCGTGTGTGTGTGTGATATTTGTCTCCATTTGGAGTGCATGCGAGCCCTAATCCCCCAGTTCAATGAAGTGACTGTGTTTTGCGACGCACTCTCTGTGCATTCTTAAGGGATTTTGGTCCCCTTGGGGTTTGCCATGGTCACACTGTATTGTCTTCAGTTTTAATCTCAGTCATATCCTTATTCTTAGTACCCAGCAGGCTCCTGGGCATTACACACTATGCTTTCTTCTTAGTCGTTGATGCTCCTGTCGTTGTTGTAGTTATTGTTGTTGTTGTTGTTGTTTACCAATTATGAATTCTGTCTTTTGACAAAGTATTGTTAAAGACCACAGAGATATTTGAAAACAGATATATATGTAATACAAACACATCATTTATATATCAATGCTACATAATGCAATGTATGAGGGTCAGGACAAATCTCTGTTTCCTTTTGTCATCAGGAGGAACTTTGACTGGAGTTGTCTGAGAAAGACAGCTGCCCTGACCCTGATTAACTTTTTCTTTTATGAATGAATGTGGTCTCATGTTAAACACTTTTGAGGAGGTTGGTTATACTGCGCCAAACTGAATGGAAGTCAAATGGTTAGTAATTAGTCAGTTTACATGCAGTACAATGGTACGTGTTGCTATTGTTCTTCTTTTGTTTTCTATTTTCTCTTCTAATTGTGATGGGCCAACAAAGTAGAACAAGAGAGCCAGCCTTGAACCAAACCTGTGGAGACACATGCCTCCTCTTTAGCATGGAGAGAGAGAGAGAGAGAGAGAGAGAGAGTCTTATCACGAGTCCAGCACATTTCCTCTTGGCTTAAAACCGATCCGACAGAGGAGCAGATGTTAAAGTGGGCCAGAGCTGTCGTGAGGATGAGCCGGTTCAAAGACCTGAATAGACTCTGTCCTGCCATAGGTCCCCTCCTCAGAGACACTTCACACACAGCACCTCTCACTCTCACTCCTCCTCCATCGCCCGCCACCGCAGTCGGCCAGCACCGACGTCTGACCCTGGGCACTGGTCTCAGTGCAGGGGCCCATACGCCAAGTTAAAGCCCAGAGCGACCCAGGTCTGACGGCGAGACCATTTCAAAACAGTTGCGCTTGGAAAGCACTTCTCTGTGTGAATCCAAAGGGCCCACAGCACCCAGGAACTATATTGATCCTCTTCTCTCTCAGTTTGAGCTTGACGTACAGTGATCATATTTTACTGCTTTCCTACTCAGTATTCTACTGTGTGTAGAGACAGGGCCATTAAGATCTGTTATGCAAGACAGACAGAGAGACGGAGAGAGAGAGACGGAGAGAGAGAGACAGAGACAGAGAGACAGAGAGAGAGACAGAGAAGGAGACAGAGAGAGACAGAGACACAGACAGAGAAAGAGAGAGAGAGAGACAGACAGACACAGACACAGGAGAGAGAGAGAAAGAGAGAGAGAGAGAGAGAGAGAGAGAGAGAGAGAGAGAGGGAGAGAGAGAGCGAGAGGCACCATCCCCTTCATGCCCACTGTGCAGAGAGGGAGTAGCCGGGAGGCTCTTTAGGAACAGAACAGTGGGAGCAGTCGTTTGGCGTATCTTTTTATCATCATTTGCAATTCCTATTGAAAAACCAGCAAGGGGTCAGTGCCAGAGCCACCCAGGCTGCGCGTCTCCCTGCCCCACGATGACGTGAGCCGGGATTCAGACGACAGAACTTATAGACAGCCCTGAAGTCTTCAAAAGTGCAACGAAGACCTTTTGACTTTTTCTACTGGGACAGCGACCTTTCTCTTCCCCCGCGCGGCCTTGCCCGTCGATAAACCTGTCTAAAAAAGAACTTTTCGGTGACCGTGTAGGAAAGCTGGAATGAATAACCTCTAGATAACTTCCACGACGCAGTGGAGCACGCATGACTCCGTTCACACTGACGCCGAGACTTAATGAAACACCTCTTTTGGCTTTGGCGCGGTTAATGCTACCACCTACAAAACCTCAGTCACAGGAGGCTGTTTGTGAAAGACAATAATTGTGCTCACAAACACCCCTCCACCCTCAACGTGACAACACACACACACACACACACACACACACATCCTACCCCCCCATTCCCAGCAGGAAGCATCTGGCTGCCATGGCATGGCAGGTGGCAGAGCGTGACATCTGCCACCTGGCAGGTTCCTGAAGTACTCCTCTCATAGTGCTTTCCATTGCACCTTTCAAAATCAACCACCTGCCCAGATTGGCTCGGCCGCTCCACATTCTTCATTACCATCATCGCCATCACACAGGTTCATCCTCATCCCCCGAAGAGCACAGTCAGGAGCCCAGTTCAAACTCGTTTCAGGACGGCTCCTGATCCTTCGGCTGGACTTTTCCGACATTACTGTGAGCCTCCAGGTTTTTTGTCCCTTGACCGTCCACATACTCAAAAGGAGCATATGTGTGTGTGTGTGTGTGGATATGTGTGTGCGCGCGTGTGCATGTGTGTGTGTGTGCGCTCGCGTGTGTGTGTGTCATACCGTACATGTGCCTACCATAAGTCTACCATAAGTCAAGGCATGTTTAGTATGACAGAATGAGGTCAGAAGTGTGCAATTAAATATGTTTGAAACGTGAAGGCGGCACTCATGAGTCAAAACAGATGGTCCAACAGTTCACACCAGCAGTGGTCATGAGCCCGGCTCTTTGGCATTGCCCATGGACAATGGGGGGGTAAGGGTAGAGATTCTGGGACATGACAGACCGTATCCTGTGTGGGACGTGTGTTGGCCTAGCAACCTGTGAGCTTTCCACGCCTTTGGGTCAACGCCAACGTCACCCCCCACCCCTCCCCAAGCTGGGAGCAAGGAGAGGACAGGAGGCTGGACCGTCGGACACATTGTTCCCTCCTCACCCTGCTGGTTGCTCGTTATTGAGCGCACTGAGGGTGTTTTAAATATAGAGTCTCCGACATCCTCCGCCCTGAGAGGATTTCATGACAGGTTTTTAGAGGCTTACGCACTGGTGTTGTAATGTTTCATCATGTCTGCTGAGGATCTCTTGAGTATTTCAAATTACGTGGAAGTTTATTTTTTCGCACAGTCTGAAGGTTTCGGCGCGGGCACAACCTGCAAGAACGTGTGTGTTCTCGATTCCCCCCCCCAAGATATAAAAGCGTTTCACCAGCCCAGTTCTGGGGGGAATAAAGGACCCCTAAAGCTCTCTCACTGTTTTGACTGCCAACTCACGAAGGATTACAAAGTCACAAATTAAAAACGTTCCAGCATGTGGATGGTGCAAAATCATTCTGTTAACTAACAACCAATTCCTCTCGTTACTCTCCGGCGTGGAGCACAGTAACTCTTGGATGTGGATGGTTATTGGGTGTTCCTAGGCAGCAGCGTGTTGTGAGAAATTCTGAGAAAGGGTTTTTCTGATTAAATCCCTCTGGGGCCCAAGGCAATGTGACACTAGGAGAGGAGGAAGAAAAAAAAAAAAAAAAAGGAGTGTGATGGAGGAAATGCCCATCCACTGACACAAACTGCCTCTGTTTTCTTGTCAGCTCCATCAGCAATGAGTCACTAATCTTTGCCTGCACCATCCGTTGCAACGATCTTTAATTAAAGAAGCCAGGCCGACTAGGCAAGAGAGGATAAAGAGAATGTTTCTCTTCCAGCCGCTTCTCAGTCAGGCACTCGGATGAAAAACATGATAGCCTTTAAAAAAAAAGGGTCGGGCGGGGGGGGCAAAGAGATACAGAGAAAGACTAGAAAAAAACTGGTTGAATTTGATTCTTAAAAACGATATAAAAATTGCAGTGCAAATTGCCAAAAGCATTTCTACCTCATCTGAACACCATTAGTGATTAGTGAGCCAAACTTTCTAAAGCCGACATGCTCGTTACTCGGGAAGCCGCTTGCGGATTGTTTCTCTCTCCGCGTTTTCCTTTGGTCTCACCTCTCAAAACTCGTCTTTCCCTGGATTTGACTCTTAACCTTCGTGGTGTCGCGCTATGCGGGGAATGTCACTTTAAGAAGCTACAGGCTAACACGAATTAGCAGCAGCTCTTCTCATTGTAATCCACGAATATCTTTAGATGCGTGGAAAAATAAGCAACTGGTCGGAAATCGGTTTAGATTCAGCTGCACTTAATGAAACCAATTGGGGAACATTCTAGAAGCAACCAGTGAAAACCTCAGTCCAGGAGCCTTAGACATTCCTCATGGCATCCACATTTCTTTACACGTTTATCTATCATTTCTATGGCTATGATGGCTGTCTTCACAAACAACCCCTTCCTAATATGATACAATATGCCTTCCATATACACTGAAAAAACGTCTAGATCCACTAAATCTAGATATTGTTTTGTATACCTACATAGAAAACAGTCAGTGTGTGTGGGTGCACAGTGGTGTATAAGCCATGGATGTCTGAGAGTTCTATAGATTCACTCCATATTAATCTGTGAAGCAGTTTCACTCATATTATATACAGGATGTCCTCAAATAATGGCAGAGTTCTGTTCTGTTGACCCTATTGTGAGTCGAATTCAGTCACAGTCTGAAATCCCTTTCTGTTATTTGAACCACGTATGAGTCTAGACGCCCAAATATAGCTGCCTTGCCAGCTGATGTTAGCGTACAGCAGATGGAGTGATTGTCGTTACTCGAAAATAATGTGATAGGGTCAATGGAGTAGTAACTGTCAAAAGTCCCATTGGGTCCGAGTTCCATACATCATAAGCCGAGGATAGACTGTATATATAAGCATCGTATGTGTGCGTGTGTATGTGCGCGTGTGTGTGTGTGTGTGTGTGTGTGTGTATGTATATTGATGTATCTTGTGTTATATATAAGTTTGTGTGAGCACTCAAGAGCATGCATGTATGTTTGAGTATTATACATGTGTATGAGTGTGTGTTTCATGTCTTTCAACCTGCAGGTTGAACATAACAGCCATAGGCTCCGTGTGTTCCTACAGACATATTTTACTTTCCTGTCCCAGCTGACGTAGCCATATGTAATTTAACATGGATGCAGCGGGGACAAAAATCACATATTCAGAGAGCGGACGTTGACGCGGTCGTGGCAAAAGTTCACCCGTGGATTCTAATGAAAAGACGACCCCGGTAACAACCGAGGCGTGAATACAAAAAAAAAAAGGATCCTTGGGCGTGGCACCGCTCCGCGGTCCCCGTGCCAAAAGACGCACAGCGAGCGTTCCCGTTCCGTGACAGGCCTGCAAATGTGGGCAGAGGGCACGGAGGGCCCGTCCCAGAGCTCCTCACGTCTGTTTCTCCACAGGGGAGTTTGCTGACAGAAGAGGTGGCAGCTCTGATGGATCAGTGTCCTTCACCTGGGCCGGGGCAGGAGCCCCCTTCAGAGCATCTCGTGCTATTTTCAGCACAAATCATCTCTGTGCCCGAGGGGCAAAATGAATTGAAACCTGTTGATGGGATCAAACATGGGGAAAAAGAAAATCAATTCTTTCTTTCGGTAGAATCGATAAAAGCTCGTTTGTTGTCATATTACTCACGCCGTCGGTAGGTTTCAGTTCACGCGTCACACCGACAGATGGACAGACACACACACACACACACACACACAAATACATATTATATCTTGATGGCATTAACTCTCTGTGGTATAACTGAATGTTGTAGTGTTGTCAGACTTTTGGATCAGTCAGGTTGAGTCAGAGTGCAGCAGTGACTAAACAGTTAGCCAGATGAGTCTGTCAAATCCGCAGAGAGAACTGGTATTATTATTAACAATGGTTAATTATTATCGTTCAGTTTTTACTGAGGGCACCTCTAACAGTGTTTGCCAGCCTCTTCCAAATAAATATGGATTAAGTGATGAACTTAGTTCCTAACCAAATGCCAAATAGCTTATGAAATGACGGCATGTCTTCATAACGACTGACTTCAGTCCAGATTCAGTTCAGATGAAATCAGATCACCATAAATACAAAAGGCTGGCGGCTGAGCAACATATAGGAGACACATGTCTAAGAGCTCACCCTTTCACTGCTCTCTGTTTAGCGCGAGGGCAAACACACTGAACGTTAGCAGCAGAGGTTGGCCCTTGACCTAAGACGTCGAACGAATGGCCCGGGTGATTTCTGCCTGCAGTCATATTCCTGACGGATGATGACTTGCACTGACTGTCTAAACTCCAGCAATTCATTACTGTGCTGTTAGCGCTAAGTGCTAAGTCAATTTTGTCAGCCATTGTTCTCATTTCCTTTTTTCTGCATTTTTGCAGCACCAGACTTTTTGTTTTCCATTCAGTGTTCATCTAAATTCATGGCTTCCACACGGACAGTGGAGTGAGTCAAATACTGACAGCCTGCAAATTTTGCCTTTTGCCACAACTTGGGTGATTATCTTATCTATAGACTTTCTGGTCTGTGTAACTCAAACACTGCTCCAGACCCAAAATAGTGCTTTGGCTAAAAAAGACTCTCTTGGATGTTACAGGGAATGATTTTATTCAGAGAACGATTCATTGTGTGGTTTGAGTTTTAACAAACCACATTTCACACAGAATTAGCTCCATCTTAAACTCCCGGCTTAGGCAGGGCCGTCTGCGATGGCTCAGAGCCGCCTGTTGCCGCGGACAGATTTGCACTCTGCCAGCTTTGATTTCAGAAGATGGATTTGGAGAGGAGTGGTGAGAACTCTTCCTGATTGCAGGTCCAGCAGGGTACCAGGGAGGTGGGGGGAGGGGGTTGGGGGGGGGGGGGGGGGGGGGGGGGGGTTGGGGGATTTGTGAGTCCGTCACACTCTGTACCCCTTCTGTCTGCATCTCCCACAAACATCCTTTCAATGCCAGTTGTGCTACGCCCAGGACACCCAAGGATGGAGAATCCAGGCATACCCTGGCATCCCAGTAGGCGCAGAGACCCTCCAAATGGCAACGAGCGAGGAATTACTGCACAGCAACAGGCTGCGTTAGGCCTGAGAGAATCAAACAAATGCCCCGAGGCTGCAGGGAGTACCTTCTGTACTTATATTCTCACTCTTTGTGAAGACTGAGGGACTAGATAAGGGCTGGACTAGGGAAAGTGTGAAATTGGAAGCAGGTAGAGCAGAAAAGCACGCCGGTGTCTCTCCGGGTCTTTACCCTGCGAGTCTAAAGATCCATTACTGATGCCGGACGGCTGATGCAAACCAGACCCGGAATCATCTGGGAACGCAGGGGGGTTGAGTCAGATACTTGGATTCTCTGGAGCCCTGCCAGCCAGTTAATGAAACATCTGAAATTGAGTTAATTTACTTCTCCAATTCTTCTTCTACTTTTTATGGCCATTAATTATCAGACTCTTGGCAGAGAGAGGTTTAAAACCGTATTTAAAACTGAAATCTTTAAACAAGTGGTTTGACAGAAAATTTAGTCAGACAAAAAAAAGAAGGAGAGAGAGAGAGAGAGCGTCTCATGCATTATTGATGCCCCCCAACTCCTCCCAAAGTCGTTGTCTCATTCTTAATTTGTTGGTTCACAGCAAGAAGATGATGGGAATATGTCACTTTTCTGTACGTCTGTCCTCTAACTTACTCATTCACAGGTTGGTAATTATTGATTAGAGTGCTGCGTTGTACTCAGATCAACCTTTGCAGCTCAAGGCAAAGTGATCGCATTTACATGATTGGTCGCTTGGGGAAGGGGCCTATATGAAGGACAAATCAAAATCCATTTCATAAGTGAAGCAGAGAGCAATCTTCCCCCCCCCTTTTTTGTTTTTGATAATGTTTCACGTACATATTAATTTAGGAGACTTACTGTTTCCGTTACATGTACTCAGTAACATTCAGTGCAGTGACTGGAAGGAAGGTCCATCTTTTTAATGGTCTTTTCCTTTTTCTCATTTCCTGTGTCATTAGTTTAACTAATCCAAGAATAATCAGTGAGAACTAACCATAGTAACAGCAACTATTTAGCTGTTTGGATTTGGTTTTTCACTATTCACAATACAAAATACAATACCTTGCATGTACTGTACTTTATTTATGCCAGCATTAGAAGCAGTAACTACAATAGCTGTAACCTACCTAGCACCTTCATGCCTCCTAACTGAAAAAGAGAGTTTTTTTTTTTTTCGTAAGTTACAAGAACATTTAAGGAGCACCTTGTTGAGGTTGGAGCCTGGAACTCATTTCACGTGTGGCTTAAACAGAAAATGGAACTGACCCACCATATAAAAACATACCACCTCATTTAATCCTGCAGAGCACCTCAGACACCTGTAGTTGTATTTAAACCACACAATCAATCAAAACACACAAGAATATATTTATCCTGTCGTTTACAAGGTGATTTTATTTTCTCTCTGTTACAAAAAGTATAGAATAAGAAATGTAAGCGTATTTCGATGATCGACACGGAGAGAGAATCCAGCTTTCAGGAGGAGCGTGGAATGGGCTAGCTGAGGATTTTCGCCGGAGGATGAAAGAGACTGTACCTGGCACACAGTGTGTGTTTGCTGCAGGCTGTAAAATGGTGGGGGTTAGTGGAGTGATATGACAGTCACTGAGTCGTATCCTTGAGCTCTGGGGAAGGCCACGTTCTCTGACATGCCTGGCAAGTAGCTTTGGGAGTTAGAGGGAGGTGGGGAGGGGGCGAAGAGGAAGGAGTCACAGGCCCGACACTCACCTCATGGCACCATGAGACACCGCTCTGATGTGGGCTTTCTCTCATGTACGGAAACATCTGGAACATACATATCTGATCTGTCTGATCTCTCCCTACACATGCTGACTTTGGCATTTGGGTGATGTGTATGTTGATATATATGAGATATGATATTTTTAGTTAATGGCAATCATGAAAAATAGGGGCTGCCAGAAGAAACAGTGTTTGCATCCTATGTTTGTACAGATTTTTTTTATTAAGAAATAAAAAAAAATACCTTTAAAATAAAACTAAAGACTTATCTATTTTCTCGAACTTATGCATGATATAATTTTGATTTGACTTTTGTTACAGACATGTAAAGCCCATTGAGACTATAAATAGTGATATTGGGCTCTAAATAAATATTATTATTATTATTATTATTATTATTATTATTATTATTTTGTTTAAAAGCAGCACTTCTTGCATTTTTTTCCGCCTCATATTTGAGCATGAACCAGTGGAGGCCTCTACGTCAGCTTATTGCCGTCAAACGAGGCAGCTTTTTACTGCGTTACCACATCATTCAGACTTCTACAGTAAAGTCGTTAGGATCCAAAGAGCACTGCCGAAGGCCTTGATAGAGATCCTTACACAGTAGAGTGTCACTCCCAGTGACAGGAGCCTTCCGCATGACATTTCTTTGTCATCTGGCATTTCAGGTAGCTTAATGCAAAGGTGGGTGTCACTCTTCTTGAAATGCGCAGTACCCGCAAACGGCTCGCTTCTGCCAAGCATTACAATGACTGAACTAGCGCTCAAGTTTTTTTTATTCACGGAACGCTAACGGAGTTTTTAACACGTTTAGATGTTTCGTACTTTTCCAACAGATTGGTCACTGATATAACGCAAGGTGCTTTAGCTCTGAAATCCCGCTCACGAAAGACATGCTTATCTGAGTGTGATTATCCGCGGCTATCTCGGCTCTCTGTTGCCTGTGATCACTGAAGTCCATTTCGAGTCAGACAGAGTGTGGAGAGCCCTAGAGCCCCTGGCTGAGGGAACCAATTTCCCCCGCGGGCCCTATCTATCCGTGCTGTCTCGCTCAAATCACACGACAGCCCCCAAAAAACCTGCCTCTCCGTCAACAGAGCGTCACGCGGCCGTAATTGTTAGACAGCATTGCAAAGACGTTCTTGTGAAGTAAAGTGCCGTGAACAGGGAGGACCACTTAATCTCTTTCCCATCTCTCTTTTATTTGATTAATCCCCGACACAGCTGTTTGACACACAGTTAGATTGTGTAATGTGCAGCCCTTGCTACTGCAGGGCTGTAATTGAAAAATGATGGGTCAAACCAATTTCTTTCAATCACTGACAGACATGACAGAAGTCTACTTTGGGAGTCTGTTTTTTTTTTAACTCCTCCTCTGCTAAAAGACATGATCTTCACCCCGTGTCATTCATTTCTATGCTTCTCTCTAAACCAGGCTTGCGTTATGAGGGGAGATCAGACACTATAAAATTTAAAGGTAATGTTTTTTTTTTTCTTTCTTTAAGCCTCGTGCTTAAATCCCCCCACATGCATGCATTGCTTTACATACAGTTACGTAACCATCATCATTTCAGTGGATAAGCTGAACGATATGCTATAAAACATATAGCCACAAAATTATTTCAAGAACAAGAAATGCGTATTTACTTTTTAATTTTTTTTCCAGAGCAGTCATCCGACTCAGATTTCTATGAGAGAGCTTTAGTCTGGCTCCGATGTTTTATTTGTCTCTCACGAATGCCTGACTCAATAAACTGAATGGAGATTCAACCCTGACTACTAAATTATACTCTGAATAATTGATTATTCTTTGTAACTGTAATCGCTGTTCTTAGACTACGCTCATAAAATAAGTTCATAAGCATGCCAGTGTTTAAGTTAATGTGCAATTAAGCAGACAACTGCTATCTTCTCCGCAAAACAAATTTGCATTTCTAATATTCCACGGGCATATCTCCAAGCGAAAAACCTCAGCATAATTAAAGTAACGTGGTTGAAATGATATAGCTGGTTAATATTGGATGATATTTCATTTTCAGCATGAAACATTTATGTTTAGTAATGATTCTGTGTAAAACAAACTGCCTCAGAACAGGTTTAGCCTGTGGAAATGCGTCATTGTTTTTTGGGGGGTTTTTTTATCCACTCTGTGTGCATCAGTCAGAGTATCTCCATAAACATCTTTGACATCAGGACAGATCAAAGACCACCAGATGTACATGAAAGGAACATGCCGGAAGACAGGGCCACAGAGTTGTGCTCGTGTGCTTTCATAAACACTTTTAGTAATGGGGCTATGAAACAGGTTTCCTACATCTAGTGGTTTCTCAGAAACATGAGGCAATAATGCTGCGTTATCCCAGGCATCTACCTACAGGACATACTTTGCGGTAGGGGGTGGGGGGTCCTCTTTGACAGCCTCGATTCTTCTGATGCCTTGACAGAAAAATACTTACTGAGAAAGGGAGTGTAGCCTGCCGCTGGAGGGTAAAAAAAATCTCAATTTCCTCTCAGAACCTGCCTTACCGTGGCTGTTATTGTATTATACATGTGAGCCAATGGTACTTGAAGTCAGAAATGTGACTGGAATTCCTTTTTGCTCCTCTACAAAGATATACGTGATAAAAGAGGAAAATGGAGAGAAAAAGGAAACCCCTAAAACGGATGGCTGTGCACCAAAATATTTTTCTGAAGAGCCAAAGAAAGTTGCTTGCCTTTCAAAGGTGGAAGTCACAGTAACTGTTTCAGTAGTGAAACAATCTTGGTTAAATGCCATTTACTCATACTGAGTCTACCACCAGGCCAAATATTTTATCAACTTCAGCTCAGACTTAAAGTGGAGCGTCCCGTTTCTCTTACGTTTGAGTATATAGTCCATCTGTGAGCAGGCCCTCAAAAAAGATGAAATAATAATTGAATTCTATAGAACATCATTCAAAATACATGGAAGTAGTCATGCAATTTCTCATCTATGTCATCTGCGTTTTTTTTTTTTTTTCTTATCATAAGACCCTCACACTGAGATGAGAACACATCTCCCTTTAGATTGTCTCTTCGTGGCAGCTTTAGCAGTTGTAAGACCTCCAATATCCATGGATTAAATTCTCAGACTTGAGGAGCTTGTTAAATCTTCAGTGAAGATGTGCACTTTGATTGAGACCCAGGCTAGACTCAATTAAAGAGTGTCAGCTTCCCCTCTTTATAGATCTGCTTCATCCTATGACCACGTCCTCACCAGTGACCCTGTTACATAAAGATGTCTAGGGAAAGAGGGAAGGAAAAAAGAAAGAAAGAAAGAAAGAAAGAAAGAAAGAAAGAAAGAAAGAAAGAAAGAGAAGCAGTATCATTCTTGCGCTTCCACTGGGCAATATCAGATTGTTTAATGCAAAAGAAACTGTCTCCAGTATCTTTTCTTTGTTAGTGTTGTTGTTGTTGTTGTTGTTGTTGTTGTTTAATGTTCTGCCAATATGGTGAGATAGCAAGAGTGGCATGTTTGCCTAAGAAGGCAGTGTTTTTGCTGGACTGTAAAGTCAGCCAGAGAGGAAGCTGAGGAAACATTTTTATCTCAGCAGATGTTAAGGGCTGAAGAATTTTAAAAGCTACAGCACATTTAAGCTGATTTTCAGCTTCATTAACCTTTGCTACAAGTTTAGGTTATATCTGAGTGTATTTTTAAGATTAAATTCTGTCTGAGGAAAACTATGTATCAAAACAGAAGAAATAAAACAACAGCAAGGACAAGAAAAACCAAACCAGTTCATACTTTCAGTTTTTCATGTCATCTGCTCTCATTAACAGAACAAACATGCCCAGCCTGTCGACCCTAATAGAAACCCTGGTGCATACTGAACTAAAACTGGTAAGCACCAGTAGATGGCGCTAAGTCACGGTTACAGAGCATTATGGAATAAGTTCCAAGACAAATAACAAGTTCAAACCTCATAAATGCACTAATTCACAGCTTTTCTGATGATTGGGAGGTGGAAGAAGACATTTTCCCATTTTTTTAATGCCTCCAACTTGATTTTACTACATAGAGTTTTGATTGGACCCTATAAATGCCAGAGAGATCACTGGAAGGTGGCCCCTGTGGTGGTACTCCCTGAGCTGTCTGGCTGACACAGTGCCAGACCTCACAGACTCAAGGTCAGAATAATGGAGGTGAATTCACTTCTGTAGCCTGGAATTCTAAGCAGCGGGGCCGTATGGACATAGCTGAAAACGTTTCACCTTGACCCCTGCTGTTCCCAGATGATCCTTTCTTAAATCAATAGTGATCTCAGATTAGTAATTCACCACTTTCAGACTGCATGGGTGCTAAACCTGATATAGTGAACAAGACGGTTTATGAACAGTAAAAGCAGAGAAATGAGATCAAAGCCTAGCCTCAGACTTAAAACTTCAGTGCATGTGCACGTGCATGTCTGTGTGTGTGTGTGTGTGTGTGTGTGTCTGTGTTAGTGTGTGTGACATTTGGAAGCCGAGACCATTACCCCTATAGAGTCTATAGATTCGTTTTAATCTATAGACTTTTTGGTCATTTTCTTTTAGATTTCTGTTTGTGTGTGTGTGTGTGTGTGTCTATAGTGTATTTAATATACACTATAGGCAACCAAACTGGACATAATTATGAAAGACATGTGCACGCAAATGGAAGTCCTTAATAAGTAGATGGATATCTAAGTCAGATATACAGATGTAAATTCTGATGATGTTCATTTCAGTCTGAACCGTTAATTAAATGTAAATACATAGCTCAAATTAACACGCAGGCATTACTAAAGAAAAGTCAATCAAAATGCAGTTTCATTTGAATGGAGTTAATCATTTCTTTTGTAAATAAAATGAGGTTTAATATCATTACTCCCACAGTAGAATAAGAAATTACTGCTTCTCACATCTGAATATGGCAAGAGTTTAGAGAACTCAGCCGTTTGCACTGCCTGGGAAACTGTAGAACCAAGGGAAGAAAAGAAAGTGGATGATAAAAGGCACAACACTTATCCGTTCCATCCATTCCAAGATTGGAGTGGGGATATTGTGTTCTTTCTGATAGCTGTATGTGCGTATTGACTGAATTTAGAATGTTAGTCATACGCAATAGCACGCAAGCAAGCAAACAGAGGCATCACAGATTTACAGAGCTATAACAAAAGCCATGATTCTACGGTCCTCAGGTCTCCTTAATGCTCTCGCTGCAGCACTGAGATTCAGTTGTCCAAGTCCAGAGTGATACAGAATGTACTGATGCCCAGCAAAACAACTCAGTGATGCAAACAGTTGCATCAAAATTCTCCCCAAGAGAAAACTGCAAAACGTCAAGTGCTCAAGCGATTAAGTATTTCTGGGGTCGCACCACATACGGTGCCCAGAAGTCTGTTGCTCTAATGTCTTACCTCACAGGGGAAAAAGAAAAGACACCTTCTGGATTATCTTTGTTAGCTAACGTATTGAACAAGATGTCTCTATTGATTTAAGGTATCGCACTCATGTGCCTTTATTCATTTTACCACATTTGGGGGGGGGGGGGGTTGTTTGGTGTGAATTCAGTAGAGAATCCTACAGGTGAACCACATACAATAGTTGACATGAAGATGATTATAGCATATCTTTAGAAACCTACAACAATAATCTTTTCAGTCACCAGTCTTTATTTTAAGGCTCAGAGCTTTAACATTCACATCAAGGACAATGGTCATACAAAGATTAAAATCACATTATTTAACAGAATTGTGTGTTTTCTCATGCAATGTTATCTTGAATCTACATGGCTGACGGCGTAACCACATATTTGCAGTATGAAAAACTTCCAGTAGGGATTACTGTGAAATCAAAGGTCTTTGACCTTTGCTCATTATCCTACAGTGTACATGGGATTCAATCGTGTTTGTTTTTTATGTTTACAAAATCAGTAGATTTAGCACTCATGCGGACGGGATTTACAACGTAGTTACGTAATTCTATCTACTATGTTAATGAGTTTTTACGAGGAGAGATTTTTAAAGCCTAAACAATAACCGCTGGAATACAAGTCTACATGTAGATCTTTCCAGGACTCGATGCTAAATATGGGAACATTAACCTCAATCGTAACTGTTATTTAGCAGGCGAACCATGATCTTATCGTAACAGTTCTTTCAACAGTCACAGCGGATTGCCAACTGTTGTAACGTCACGAACCATGTTTCCCCCTGGTGGTGATTTAACGGTACTACAATCTGTGCTCTCCGCCACAGGTTACAAAATTGGGATTTTAAATTCCATTTTTTAACTGAATCTGACAGACTGCCTTCGTTGTAGTTTGTAATATGATTTTTTTTTCTCAGCATAACACCAACATCACAACACCAAAACACGTTATGCCCTGTTAGTAAAGTCAGTGATAGAAGACTAAAACATTTGCAGATAACACAATGATTCCTGTCGCTGAATCAGTGAATCTGTTCATCCCTAATTGTCTGAGAGTGGGCCCTCTTGTGTACTGTGCACCACCCTCTCTGTGGATAAATAAAGAACTCTTGTTCAATTACACATCTAAGCATGAAATACGTTGTATGTTTGGCCTGAATCTACCACCAGGCTACACGCTGACATGTTTATTTAATCCAAAAGCTCCCTGAACCTTTGGATTTGTTTTTGTGGGAGATGAAACTAACAGGAGAACAGGTATGTGTCGCTAGGCAGCCATATCAGATATGTCATGGATCCCCATCGGTAGCTACGACCGGTTCCCTGCTCCCTCTCTCCTTCCTGTTGTCTTGAAATGTTATCACAGCTGTGTACGCTTGCCTCTTGGCAGCCGTGAGATGGTGATAGCTCGTCTCTGTGTCTCACTGACTCTGCAGACTGCCTGGTAATGACAGTGGCAGTGCTGGCAGGTCTGACTCTACATCCTTCCTTCACAAAACCCTGTCTGACCATGAACCGAGATCCGCAGTAAGAAGGATCAGAGAGAGAGGATTCGCCTTAACGGCTGTTACACCTCTCCTGCCTTTAAGAGCTTCTTATGGCTTTAGGTCCAGTTTAATTCATTTAAGGGTTTCCTTTGATGGGAGAGGGAAAAGAAGGTAGAGTGATGTGGACAGATATTTAGTTACAATTACGTGTGTGTGTGTGTGTGTGTGTGTGTGTCTGTGTGTGTGTGTGTTTAAAAGCGGCATTTAGCAATGAAACCGTGTGTACTGCTGGTAAGAGATGTGAGAGTTTAAATAATAAAGGGGACAATTCAATGCATGCATAGATTATGGAATTTATTTATTTTTAGCTTACACATGACTGCATTTATGAGTCTGGGGAAATTAAGTTCCATTTTTAACTTTGGTGGGATCATGGACTGTATACTGGATAATTGTTTTGCAAAAAAAGTCTTTATGACTTGTAAAACCAACATGAGTCACTGGTCTTCGGGAAAGTGACTTCAAAGAGGTCATTGAGTGGACAGTTATTGCATGACTCACATATTCCTAAACACAAACTGTTTTCATGTCTATAATTAATTATTTTGATGCAATGTAACAATTGAAAACCATCAAAAACATCATGTTTTAAACAGATCACCTTAGGGGAAGTACGATATCTTGGTTGTTATAAAACAATTCGTTTAATTTCCCATAATGTCAAACAGAAACGTTCCAACAGAGATTTCGAATCGTAGCCCAAAACCACAGAAAGAGACCGTTAACTACAGTTAGCATAGTGTATTACCTGTTTCCCAGCAACATGCAGTAATAAAAATGCTAAAAATAGAAGGAGAAGCTCATTAAAAAAAGAAAGAAAAAAAAGACCTCTGAATGCACCACAGCAGTGCGTCCTGTGAGTGCGTGAGGAGACGGTGCCAGCACTGCTGAGAGGGTCTCGGTGCATCGGAACGTTTACGAGGCGGGAGCTTTCTTCTTGATGACTCTCCTGCGAACAGGACCGACAGGTGAGGCGTTGGTGGACCGCTCCGCCTTCAGCTCGTCGATGAAGGTCTCGATCGGCCCAAACTTTTCGGTCAGGTCGCCAAGGTGGGCTTTCAGGGCGTTGAACTCCTTGAACAAGTCATCCAAGGCCTCAGAGAGCGGCTGGATCCTGAAAACGTGCGGTAAAAAAAAGGAGAAGGAGAGATGGAGAGAAAAACAGAGGTCGGCTGTAGCGTGACCACTGGTATGTTACTGTTGGCATGGCTCTCTGAGGGAGAGGGAGCTGATTGGATTCCAAACCATAAAGTGTTCCCCACATGAAAATGATATTTCCCATTTACCATTTGAAATTTGTGTAGGTTTCCAGTTTCTTTTTTTAAACCTTGCATAATAACATAATAACACGTTCTCCTTTGAGCTGAAATGGCATTCCAAGACATGCCGTGAGATAATATTCAAAAAGAAATATTTATTTCTCCATCGTGGCTTCGGCGTCTGCTGAATCAATAAATGTAATGTAGTAATTCTACAGAGAGTGTTTCCCTGATGTTACGATGGGTCATTAAATGTGAATCAGAGTACAGTATGTGGAATCTGTGACTTTTGTACACTGAAGTAATATTCTGCTGAAATACCTGGAGTAGTCAGGCAGGAGGGACTGATGGTCATTTTGTAGGAGGTTCTTAACTTGATTCAGAATGTCAAACCTCCAGTCATCCAGGACCTGAGTGAGGTTGGCAACACCTCGCATGTTCACTTTCTCAGCTATTCATTCCGAAAAGACAGAACATTGCCATTAATTATCGCCGTAACGTTTTTATAGGGTCATGTCATAACACCGCCGTAGTGATGCTCAGGCGGTTTTGCTGATTAAGTTGGCGGATGGAAACCTACAGCCGTCACGATAATTCCATTCTCCTGCGGCAGGGCGTCTCTTTTGGCCCAACACGGCGACCAGTGCCAAAGCAAGAAAGAGCAGGCTCACCCTAAGGCTCATACTGACAGCTTACGTCACCTACACAACCAACACACGGCCAGGAGAGAAGATTCAGAATTATTTCTCTACCCACGTTTGTCAAAGAGCCTTTCATCTTCAGTCTCTGTGCCTCAGGATTAACTGTATGTATGAATGTATGTGTGTGTGTGTGTGTGTGTGTGTGTCTACAGAACATTCTGTTCAAATTCAGGGATATCCCTAAGCAAACAGTGAATGTGTAGACAGTGAGTGATTAGATCAGGAACAATTTTATAGTCAGCTCTTAGTAAAACATGTCATCTGAAAGAGATCATCTCATCGTTGTGTCAAAATGCAATCTGCACTGGCATGCTTGGTAACATAGTTCTGCGTGTCTGTACTTATTTCTCCAGGAGATGTGCTACTCTCAAATGGAACATATTTATCTGCATAACTGCATAACATTAAAAGGCTTTAAATCAAGTTACAAATTTAATAATAATAATAGTATAGCATTTCTATTTGAACAAGCATACACTTGGATACACTTGAAGACATGCAGTATCTACAGTGGAAAACTGAGAGCACAGTAATCCTAAAATGTTTTATTTGCCAAAAATCTTACACTTGCACTTACTATTATTCATCTTATAAATCTTTTTAAAGAGCTAGACGTACATTTCTTGGATTTTTACTCTGTTAGAAAAAAAACGTACCTACCTGGCTGGAGAATAAGTGGGAAACTCACAGTTGTGCCTCCACACTCCACTGAGCAACGACTCCTTCTTCTCAGTGCAGCACATATTTCCAGAACACATTCACCATCCAGAACACACCCTCTCCCTCAGTAGTGTACTTACCAAAAACCCTCTCTGACACACACACACACACACACACACACGTCTTTTCCATAACCCACACAATCAACCCACATATTTTGTAGAAACAAGACTAAGTGTTTTGAATTACAGTGGTCTTGTCTCTTAGGTCCGGCATTCCTGGAGTGGCATATTCTGTTCTGACAGTCTCGCATTGAGGTCCAGACAAACGCATTGAGGTACAGAGTCCTGCTCTCTGTACTTTGCAGTAGTGCCATGCAAAACCATAGACAGTTTATCTTCATGATACTTTTGGCGGACAGCATCTGCATGCAGTCTTTTAAGAGGCAGTTAAAACCGTGATTTTAAAAGTGATAGTAAAGTTTTCACTTGAAAACCGAAATCTGAGAGTTTAGTAAAATCATATTTTGTTTTGTTTTGTTTTTTTTACACCATTCAGGTGTAATCTCTGAGTTAATTAAGCAGTTCACATACCATTAAGGTCATGCATAAAGATACAAGGTAGAACTGCACACAACACTTTACATTTTGGCTACCATGGCTGGAGAAAGAGATCTTAGTGACTGAGAGAGAGAGAGAAAGAGAGAGAGGTGTTTGTTGGGATATGTTTTACAGGAGCTTAAGTGACGAAAACTTCTCAACTAGTTTCACAGGGAGCATTAGCTAAGGGTAATGTTGATGTGGACGTCTAAGGGAAAAACATCAACACAGTCTTTCTGATAGACTGTATGCAGGTTTGAGATGTACGAGGTAAGCAACTCTAAATCTGCTGATATATTCCTATCTCTGGGTTCATCTGCAGGCGGTAGCAGGATCAGTCCACCAAACTTCAGAGGGAGATACTGGTCAGGTTTCAGTGCATAAAACCTGTATCATACTGAAAAATGCTGGTGAGTAAGTTCTAGAAAGAGGTGGCGGCCCACTGAGCAATGGGAACACATCATCCTTTACTGTCTTTATAGGCACTTTCGGACCGGACAGTTCTAGGGTGTCGTTTGACAGGAACTACTCCCTGGGGAGCTTCCCCTAGAACTACATACGTTCTAGGGCTTTTTTTCTGTTTGCATTCGCACCGCCAGTAGGAATGCTGAAGTGACGTAAGCCGGCCGACGGTATAGAATAGCTGCACATGTTTAAGTACAAATTTAATAACTTTTAAGACCTTTTAAATACCCCCAAAAGGAAAAAAAATACCATTACTGCGGCAAAAGAAATCGACAAACTAGACTACAGTATACACAATTAATCAGTTTTATTGAATTTGAATGACAGAAATATTGAGTGCACATTAGATAACATATAACTGCCTTCTCATTAACGAAAATATGACAAGAAACCTACAGTTCCCCATTCTGGTACCTTTTATAATGTGTGGGGTACATTTATCTGATGGGATTTTGTTTTGGGGTTTTGTTGTTGTTGTTTTTGTTTGTTTGTTTGCTTTGGTTTTGAGACAAATAGCAAGCATTTTTGTGGCATGGTTTAGCATTTCAGCCCATTAGATTGAAAGGGAAATGCGAATATATGCTGATAAATGCACATTTGTCCTCCTGAAATGGGACAAAAAAAAAATCACACTCAGACTACATTAGCAGGTAAATCACACCAGTGCTACACCGAATACAAACCCAGTTATTACACGGAGGTCACACCAAAGGGGCACATAAAACAATCTCCTATTGTAATTCTCATACCCAGAGTAATTTCCTGCACAGTACATCAGTTCACAAACACACTGCAAAGAGTTTTCACAATCTTTTAGATCAAATGATTCTTTTACACAGTGGAATACACAAAAGCTAATATGCCACTTTTACTACTAAATAATTCAACCTAATATATGCAAGTAAAGCATTTCTATCCTGCTGGGATCTGTCTCTTCCATACACCAATCCGTAGAGCACCAGTAGTCACTCGGTGGTTTCACCATCATGAAAACAATGTAAACCATAGGTCAACCGTTGATGACCGATTAAGACAGTAAATCTCAACTGATTACATACTTGTGACAGATGCTGAACTTTCCAAACACAAAAAAGAAAGAAAAAGAAAAATTCTCATGATAGTGGTGTTGCATGCCCCAAGAGAGTTCTGAAACGATGAACAATCTACGCTAAATATTAAGATATTCATAATTTTCGACAGAGGAAAAGCGATCGTTATTATTACTGATCTAACAAGACGCCTGATGATGCTGCTCCCGCTGCTGGCGTGGACGCAGGATTCTCGCCCCTAAAAAAGGCTAGCTCCAATTGGCTAGTCAATCTGTCGGTAACAATTTTTACTTCCGTTCGGTTGCCAGGTTACCAGTTTTGTCACCATCAAAGACTCGGGCTGCCTTTTGCTTTAGCACTTTTGTGGGCTCTTTCGGCATATTTTGGCTTTTAATAGATACATTTCATATTAGATGCTGGTACACTGCGCTGTGAAGTAATGACTTTAACGACGATTAAGGACGGAGAATACACGTCAACGGTATACAAACTGGTGAGTTCAGAGCCAGCTAGCTTAGCTAGCTGCAAAGCTATTTAGATAACCTGAATTTACTGTAGCGCCGTTCGTCTTAATGAAATGACGCTATGACTTGAATAAAGAGTTGTATGCTGTCATGTCATAGCATAACCTGAAGAGTTTACTGTCATGCTTGAAAGTCAAGTTGATAATTTTTTTCGCTGTTGTTAGCTTTTTGAAGCCATCAGCTTAGTAGCGTTAGCTTCCTAAATATTTTGGGTTAAACACTCACATTGACCTTGGCCACTTTCCTGTTTTCCTCAGATCAAAGATGCCCGTTATGTAGACGCTATCCAGATTCTAAGCAATGAACTTCAAAAGCACATGAAAGTACGTTGGATTCGCATTACAGCGCCCGGTTCACCCACATATTTTGTGTGTGTGCATGTTTGTGTGTGTGTTGTGTTTGTTTGTTTGTTTGTTTGTTTGTTTTACAAGATGTAATGGAATAAACTGGAATATGGTTCTCTATATGGAATAGAGAACCCGAGAAAAGAAACTTTTTCTGTTCAGTCATATCATCACTGTTGTAAAATTGATACCATCAGTTGCCAATAATTTTGTGATGACGATTCTATTTTGTGATCATTTGCCGTGTCGTGTTTCTCCTGCTAATCAGACACATCTTGCACTTTGTCCAGTCCAGGGCTGCTCTCTCGCTCCTGGGTTTTTGCTTTTACCACGTCCAGGATTTCACCAGTGCAGCTGACTGTTATGAGCAGTTGATTCAGCTTCACCCGGAGGTGGAGGAGTACAAGCTATACTACGCCCAGTCACTGTATGGAGCCTGTGCTTTCCCAGAGGCTATGAAAGCCACGTTCCTCCTGGACAATCCAACCAGTCACACAAAGGTACACGTGCACGTACACACACTCTGACGCACACTTACACATGCACATACACACACTCTGACGCACACTTACACATGCACATACACATACACATACACACACTCTGACGCACACTTACACATGCACATACACATACACATACACATACGCACACTCTGACGCACACATACACATGCACATACACGTACACACACTCTGACGCACACATACACATGCACATACACATACACACACTCTGACGCACACATACACATGCACATGCACGTACACACACTCTGACGCACACATACACACACATACACATACACATGCACATACAAACAGGCACACACACTCACACTCACATGCACATGCACATGCATTACTTTTTTACAGGAAACTCTAAAGGTAGAGCGCATCTGCGTCAGTCAAAACACTGACAGTAGTTCCTGTACATAGCAAATAGTTACTTTAAAATTTGCTATGGTTGTGTCAACTGTTAAATTATGTAGAGATATCTGTTTGGCTATATATATACTGTACACACACACACACACACACACACACACACACACACACACATACACACACACATATATATATATATATATATATATATATATACACACACATACATACATATACTGCCTGGCATATTGTGAAGGGATTAGTTGTAGAGCCATCATATGCTGGAGGGTGGGGGTGGGGAGGTGTTATTGGGGGAGAGGAACTATAAGTTGCCAAATCAGTGGTTCAGTTGTGTCCAGTGGCGCAGTTCCTTAGGATATTTATGCAACATAATGTGTATCTGTACAGGTATAAATGAGAGAACATCTCTCAGCAGTTTTGTGTTTTCTGTTGTAATAATGTTCTCTTCCTGCCCAGTAATAACTGACCTGTACTTTTCAGCTACTTACCTCCATACCTCCCTGATCTACCCACTGATGGTGTATGCTCTTCTACAGCTATTAGAAATCCTATAAGGCTTCTCTGTCATTTATCACAGATTTTACACAGGTCATCTTTCCTTCATTTATTTTCCCCTTTCTTTCGTAAACAGATGATTAAACTGCAAGCTGCCATCAAATATGGAGAGGAGGAGCTGGCCGGAGCAAAAGTTAGTGCATCTTTGTCTTCAGAGACCAAATCTGTCAGATCATAGGGAGTGACGAACAGCACATTCGGCTTCTAACATTTAAAACAAACCGCGTTGAGTTCGCTTTGCTGGGTGTGGTTTGGGAAGTGGAAAGTGAAACAGTGAATGACCTTTGTGTTTAGATGAGAGAAGACTGTATTTTAATCTCTGTGCTTTTGTCCCGTGCCAGACCCTGGTGGAGCAGTTGCCTCAGGATGACCCTGACTATGATGTGGACATGGGCTGTCTGCTCTATAAAGAGGGAGAGTATGAGGAGGCGTGCAAAAAGTTTGTCTCTTCCATGCAAATACTGGGTTATCAGCCAGGTGACTGTGGGTCCCATTATACAGCTTCACACTTCACAACATTACCTATAGCTTGTTTATGCCCTTTGCAGAACGCACAATCATTCAAAATCACACAGCAGTAGTTTGTGCCAGGAAAAACAAGAGTGTGCTGTGCAAACCTGAGGGTAGTAATTCAAATCTTAGTGGATTTGAATGCACCACCAAGCTCATTTGACCAGTCAAACTCAGTGAGTGGTATTCTAAATGTGGTGATGGACTGCAACCTACCATTTTCATTTTTGTTTGTTTTCTTTTTAGATTTGGCCTACAACATTGCCCTGTGTCACTACAGTCTAAAACAGTACTCCCTAGCGCTCAAATACATCGGGGAAATTATTGACCGAGGAATCAGAGAGCATCCAGGTTTGTATGATCAATCACTATCTTATGGAATAATTTCCAAGGTTGATTAGTAGATTTGCAGATACAGTGTTAAACAAGACCTATTGCCAGAATAATTCATGGTTTGAATTCTTCCAAAATGTAACTAATATTTATGATATGCGTTACGGTTGTGATGTTCGTTTTAGTTCTGGATGTATGTCATTGTTTGCAGAACTTGGTGTCGGCATGGCAACAGAGGGCTTGGATGTCAGGAGTGTTGGGAATACACTTGTGCTTCATGAAACAGCTTTGATTGAGGCATTTAATTTGAAGGCAGCTATTGAATACCAGCTGAAAAACTGTGAGTGCCAAGAGAAATGTCCTTACCTAGCGCAAACGCTTGATTTTTTTAAATGATTTTTTCCCCCGTTTTTTCATTAATTCTGTGATATTGTTAGCTTCCAGCAGGATGATGATTTTTATGCAAATGATTATTCATAGCATTGTTCATGTATAATTTCTGTATAGCTGTGTGCAGGGGGATCTGCAGAAGCTATTGAAAGGAGAAGAAAAGCAGGCTCTGCATGGGCCCCTAATATGTTCTAAACTCTTTCTCTCTCTCTCTTGGTTTTATTTTCCCTAGATGACAGCGCCAAAGACGCCCTGACAGACATGCCCCCGAGATCAGAGGAGGTGCACAGATTTTTTTCGTTTTTAAATAACACTTTTGACGCCTTCTGACTGTTGAACTTTACAGCTTTCTATCAACTTCCTTTACCGATCTGTAGTTTTCCATTTCTAACCATCAAACTTTTTTTTTTTTTTTTTTAAATGTGGGCAGTACACGCTGCCAGATATTCTAGTGTTCCAAGCCTGCATAAGCAGTTCTACTGAACACTTCAGCACGGCTTGGTTTGGACTTGTTGGCTCTTGTGTCACGGTTCAGCAAGTTCCCTCCAAATCGTGTCGTGAAAATAATAAACTTGTGAGATGTTTAGGGAAGCTTTTGCGGTTTAAAACGTATACGAAAAGACTGAGGCTAGGTCGGTCAAACGTTCCTGAACGTTCACAAAGGCATGAGGCTGAATGGAAATTTCCCCGATGCACGTGGTAGTGATGGAGACTTTTTCCTTCCTTTTCTTTGCCGTTTGTTTGGTCTGCGTAGGCATGCTTTGGATAGACGGCTCACATCTGCTTGTAGGAATGATAGAGGACTGCAGAGACATGTCTCTGTGCTAGTTTGTACTGTCACTCAATCCAAACACTGTTCAGCCTTACATAAGACCTCATTCAGTAAACAGTTTCTCCCCTACAGGAAAGACCGTTACGAACCAGCTGTGTTTGGGGTACAAAAAAACATGACCCAGTGTGTAAAATTAGATGTATATATATATCAGACTTTGACTTCGCCGTGGTGGGGAGTAGCATCAGAGGCGTAGAGACTCACGGAACAACATTTGTGGCAGAATAGACCTTCTGTTGAAGTTGTTTTATGAAAAGTGCTTATCTAAGCAAATCTATGCTTCTGCAGACAGCAGGCAACGCAGGTGCATCTGGGTCCCTCTGTCTTTTCCATCTGTTTGATCGACTCGCGACTGTAAAGTCAGCAGAAACGTACTCTCCACGTCTCTCACAATGCTCTTTAATAAGTCTTTTTTTTCCCCCAGCTATTTTAAACATGCATAATTATCTTTCCTGTCCACGCTTTCTTGTAAAAGTCTTAAACAATACCAAAAAAAAGACTGCATAACGCAGAGCTCTCAAGTCTAGTTAGAACGTCTGTGCTGCTAGACCTTCTGCTGCCCTCTAGTGACAGTATGTGGTACTAAAGCTCTGCACCAAAAATGTCTCATGACCATCTGGTCCTGGAGGAGTAAGGATGAACGTCCAGCGTGTTTTCCTCTGTGTTAGACTCAGGCACCACACATCTCTCCAAACAATCAGCTCTCCACACTGATTACGAATGAACCATGAGAGTGTAACAGAAACCCCCCACACACGGGTGGAAAAATTAAAAAAAAGAAACATTACAAATCAAGTGTTTAACATTTAGCATCCTGAATGCTTTAACTTTTGGAAGCGTGAATTTTTTTCATGGCTAATGATCCTGTATCACTTTTCTGCATTGTTGGGTCTTTATAAAAATAATGTGAGGACAATGTTAGATGTTGAAGCGTTTGTGTGTATGACAGGAGCTGGACCCAGTAACCCTGCATAACCAGGCTCTTATGAACATGGACACTAAGCCTACAGAGGGCTTTGAGAAGCTGGCCTTCCTCCTCCAGCAAAGCCCCTTCCCCCCGGTCACCTTCGGCAACCTGCTGCTACTCTACTGCAAATATGAGGTAGGGGGAGCTTTTCCACCATAGACACACACACAGCACCACAGCGCTCCGAATGGACTTAAAGTTTACGACATAAATGTTTCTACTTTATGACGCACTCAGGGAACACTTTCCAGCACTGTCTTTGGATTAAAAGCTTTATGGGTTCTCTCCTGTCTAATGGTTTTAAGAAAGGGTGGCTATTATTTTTTAAGTTGTTTTGAAAAGTATTGCTAGTACCATAACTAATTCATTGTCGTGTCTCTGATTTCATACAGTACTTTGACCTTGCTGCAGATGTTCTAGCTGAAAACGCTCACCTAACTTACAAGTTTCTCTCTCCGGTAAGAAGTGTTTGCTTGCACACATTTCACTAAATGTAGCGTTTGCCCGACTGACTCTTCCCTTATCAGGAGAAACCTTTTCATTGGAAAATGCATCAAAATTTAACAGCTGGTATTTTTGCCTCTTTATTCTCCTGTGTCTCAGTCATTTGTCTGTGTCAATGGAAATCAATACGGTCTGTCTCAGACGGGTTGCTTAGAATACATAAAAAATTTCTGAGGTCATGATGTCTTTCCATACCTGTCGTTGTCGCTTACCTTCTGGGAAATGACTACAGTGGATGAAAAGTATATGCCTCGAATGTCGGAGTAAAAATTCAGTATTTCTGATCATGTTTCATGCAACTTTTTCAAAGGCTACCATCAGATAATGTCTTAGTGTTGTGGTAATTGAACTTTGACGTTGTCCATTGTTTATTGTGTAATACTAATATTCCATTTGTAGTATCTCTATGAGTTCCTGGATGCCATGCTGACCTGTCAGACAGCACCAGAGGAGGTAATGTCAGAACTGGTCTATTATTATCTAGACAAATCTTTTTGATCATCCCTATGTCAAATTGTAAAACGATAAACCTTTTGTCAAAACAAGGGTGTATATAATGGACATGATGTGTTAACTAAAATCTTAACTCTGTCGAGCAAAATATCATTCGCACAGTTTTATACTGATGCTAGCTGGTGGCAGTTAACAGAGTGTAACTTTTCTTTGTCCGCTCTTATAAACCGTAGGCCTTCCGAAAGTTTGACGAAATTGCCGGGAAACTGACTGAGCAGCTACGCAAAGTCACCAAACAGGTTTTTCCCTTTTTCCCTTTCTCCCTTTATAATTCTCACAGAAAATGTAAACTGTGTGTTTCTGTGGAATTGTCTCTATGGAAGGAAGGATAGCGGGAAAGTGTTCTCGGAAATTGTACTGTGATCTAACGGTGGTTATTTCTTTTTTCACTAAGGTGCAGGAATCGCGGCATAACCGGGATGACGAGACATTGAAGAGGTCTGTCCAAGACTACGACGAGATTGTGGAGAGGTAGGTAGGGCGAGCTTTTTTCTCCGTCTGTGGAGAGTGGTCTTCATGGAGACAGTGGTGTCACCATGCTACTGACAGTTCCACATGCTTAGAAGGATCCGAGGCGTGGCTTTTCATTGTCCTGATGGGGTGATGTTATGTGAAGGTACATCCCTGTGCTGATGGCCCAAGCCAAAATCTACTGGAACCGGGAGAACTATCAGATGGTGGAGAAGATCTTCCGAAAGTCGGTGGAGTTCTGTAATGAGCATGACACGTGGAAGCTAAACGTGGCACACGTGCTGTTCATGCAAGAGAACAAATATAAAGAAGCCATCGGATTCTACGAGCCCATCGTTAAAAAACACTACGACAACGTGAGTACAAAACCAGCTTGTTTCACAGCTCCGTAAACAGAACCTTTCTCTGCTCCATTTTCCTCTCACAGATCCGAACATAAATAATCAGTGCCAATCTGATTTTAGCCTTCTGTTCAGAGGACTTTCACTGACACTGACTCTTTCACTGACTCTTCCATTAGAGAGCCATGAATGTTTAATAAACATGTAGCCTAATGGTAGATTGAGAGAATATGTGATATTTCTGTTAAGAATGAGGTTTTTGTTAAGAGTATGTAATTTAAGTTATATGAGATCATGCTGTATCATTGAGTCTGATAATTGAGTCTGTTTTATGGCAGAATTAGAGCGTTTGGATTTGCATTCTGGAGCGAACTCAAATGTTGATGAAAGTTTGATTGTGTCATTAGTGCCAAATTTCCTCCTAACCATGGCAGGATTAATGCAGTAGCATTTTATTTTAATGAGGCTGAAAAGCGTCTCAGTAAAAATGAGTGGAGTGTTTAACGTGGGAGTCGGAGGGTTTAAAAATGCATGTGTCTCTTTACTCCTCTGCTCACTAGCTGGAACAGTGTAACATTCAAGAGTGTCCCTGCAAGAGAAAGCCCTCGGTAAAAACGGCCTTTGACAGATAACCTTTGGTTTTACAATCCTGTTGTCTGACTGCATGGAAATCCCTGTGTGCTGTTTGAAAATGCTGTTTGCCTGTTTTTGGTTGAATTTTTTCCGGGTTCAGTTTTAATTCGGTGTCAGTAATGTCAGGCACTGAAGGAGCTAATCTGTCTTCTTCCCCAGATTCTCAACGTCAGCGCCATAGTCCTGGCCAACCTGTGTGTGTCCTACATCATGACCAGCCAGAACGAGGAGGTGTGTTTGTGTGTGTGTATGCGTGTCTGTTGGTCTGTCCGTCTGTCTAGGTGTGTGTGTGCTCATGTCTCTCTGTATCTTTGGTTTTAAAATCGTAACAGATCATATGCCCTGACTCTGTTTGGTGTTTGCTGATATATTATGGCAGGGTTGACACCGGTGCTTGGTGTCAAAGGGAGACTGTTGTGTTGTACTGTGTGATTTGTCTGATGATGTAATGTGATCGCCTGTCTTTGGCCAGGCTGAGGAGCTGATGAGGAAAATAGAGAAGGAGGAGGAGCAGCTCTCTTACGATGATCCCGAGAAGAAAGTTTTCCATCTCTGCATCGTGAACCTCGTGATAGGGTAAGCTCTGCTCCTGCTGAATACTGAGTGCTGTGATTCAGTGCCCATGAGAGAACAGTTCGCACTTTTCATTGACTTATGTAAGCTGTAATATCAACATAGTGACATTCCCTGTTGTTTGTCTTCCACCGTATCTTACAGGACATTGTACTGCGCCAAAGGGAATTATGACTTCGGTATCTCACGGGTGATCAAGAGCCTGGAGCCCTACAGCAAAAAGGTGCTGTGAGGTTTATCTGTGTCTACTCTCTCTCAGAACAAGAGTGCTACCTTGTCTCTAGAACGTTCCACGTGGCAGATTTTTTATTTTTTTTTGCCAGTTTGCAGTGCTGTCTTCTTACGATCACTTTCTGTCATCCAGATGTTATTTGCAGAGACACAGAGCGGGTTTCCACTGTCGGCAGCTGAACAAACAGGCCCCGTGTATCATGAGCGCTGACCCCTCTGTAACCAAAAAAACCCCCTCAAAAAACACAGCCATTAGGGGCTGCTTACCACACATTCCTTTCCTCCTGCCTCTGTGTTTAGTCTCTCTCTCCATTTCAACAGATTATTTTCAATGCAAACCCCTGTTTGTGGGGGAAAATAGGGTTTAATTGTAGGCTCTCATTGCTGCAGTCATTTAGAAGAGTATTTGGTTCAGTCAAGTGGAAGAGACATTGTTAGGAGCCTGTGCCCACAGCCTGTAGCTGTCGACAGCAGTGAAATATCCTGGGACATCACAGAGTCACTCAGGACCAAAGCTTTAATGACAGCCACAAACAGAACTACCTCACGGCCTCTCATTGTCAAACGTGTTTCACTGAGGTGTGATTTTTTTTTTTTTTTTTTTGCTTTGTTTTGTTTGTGCAGCTTGGAACGGACACATGGTTCTACGCCAAGAGATGCTTTCTCTCTCTGCTGGAGAACATGTCCAAACACATGATAATGCTGAGGGACTCGGTGGTGCAGGACTGTATCCAGTTTCTGGAGCATTGTGAGCGTACGTGTCTCTGTCAGGACCGAGATCGTGTTTCTTTTACGGTCCATAATCACTCTGAGCTTACGCTTCTCCTCCATTCAAATCCATTATCCTTTTAATGCTGCATGCAGCGTGACAATCACGTCTGTTTGATTTTTTTTTTTCTTTCCAGCGAACGGTTTAATATATTTTGACTGTATTAAGTCCAATCATGCGAGGTGACACCGTTTTCGAGACTGTCATGGTAGTGTGACTGTGATTGTCTTCGGTATTCAGCTGGGATAGAGATCTTTTTTTTTTTTTTTCTTTTTTTTTTGAAGGCTTTAGAAACAGGGCACTGATTAATTTTTAAACCTGTCATTCTCAGAGGGGCTAATTATTTTCTCTCTCTCTCTCTCTCTCTCTCTCTCTCTCTAGTCCATGGGAAGACTGTACCTGCTGTCATAGAGCAGCCTCTGGAGGAGGACCGCATGCACATTGGCAAGAACACGGTCACATATGAGTCTCGCATGCTCAAAGCACTTTTCTATGAAGTGACTGGGTGGAATGAGTAATCACATTAACCAGAGTTTAACCGTCTCATGCCGTCTGTGCATGTGTGAAAACCTGGACTTTCTTTCAACCGTTGTTTGAACTGATGAGTGTATTGATCACAGACACTTGTCTTTGTGCTGATAACCGTCTGTGGCATTGCATCAAGCTCAGGTCAGCTGGCGGAGGGCAAATCAATTTTTATGGACTGCTAGGGCTACAGTAAGAGGACGCCATGCGTTCCTGGGTTTGTTTTACGTTTTTTCTTTTCCGGCAGTTTCAAAGACCGTGCTGGAACTGCATCACTGCAAGCATTCATTATTAATAATTCTTTCTCCTATAATGAAGCCACAAGGATTTACTAGTAAGAACGCAATATGACTGTTACACCAATAAGACAACCTTATTTAACGATTTATACCAAACCCATCTTGTGTTTAGGCCGTTTATTTGTTTGTTTGTTTGTTTGGTTTTTTGTGAATACAGTTAAAACTGTTATAGTAAGACACCAATTAAAAATCTGTATTCCAGGACTTTTAATGTATATTTTGTAGACACTTGTTTATTTTTGCTACTTAATAAAAAGACGTACATTTGAGTGATTTTTATTTCTCTTAAATTGTAATATATAAGTTGGTTACTACAGATGAGCTAGACACGTAATCTGAAATGTACTTAATTAGGCGTATATGTTAATTAGACATTACCCATGTTCTTTGTAAACATATAAACTTATAGATGTTGAACGCTCTGTTCAGGTCAGGGGTCTCTTTGTGATGTCTCGCTCTGTTCAGGTCAGGGGTCTCTTTGTGATGTCTCGCTCTGTTCAGGTCAGGGGTCTCTTTGTGATGTCTCGCTCTGTTCAGGTCAGGGGTCTCTTTGTGATGTCTCGCTCTGTTCAGGTCAGGGGTCTCTTTGTGATGTCTCGCTCTGTTCAGGTCAGGGGTCTCTTTGTGATGTCTTGCTCTGTCAAGTAGAAATTCAGATAACCTCCCAAAGCACTGACAGCAACTCCCGTCATGTGACTGGAACATCCGTCTGAGGAATGAAAAGTAGAACATAGGTATTACAGGCTGTATTAGCTTCATTTTATCAAATCAAACCATCAACAGTTTTACAGCTGAAGATCACATCACCCGTTAATGTCTTTTCTCTCCTCTTCACTCTTCTGTGAACGCTCTCCAGAAGTTCCTCTCCAAATATTTTCGCAAAGTCGTCTGGGAAAAGACGGACTTTCTCAGAGATCACAGATATCTTCACAACTTTCACAATCTTTTTTTAAGCATCTCCAAGAAAGACACTTCCTAGTTGTCTTTAACATTTAGACGTACTGACCTTCTTTTCCAAAACAACCCACTTCTCGGTCCTGCCAGGTCAAAATATTTTGCAGCCAGTCTGATTTGTAAAAGTCAGAGAAGCCTGCCAAACCACACAGCAGTACTACGAGAGAAAATATTTCATCACTTTTACTACTTTTTTTGTGCCACAGTACTGAAATATACCGCCAGGGTTCAAATTCCTGGGGTGCCGACACGCAGGGAGGGAGAGAGGTACTAACTGTTTTCTATGAAGATGTCCTGGGTTTGGCCAGTGAATCCATTCTTCACAATATCCTCATTACTCTGCATCATGTTGGAGCAAAAGATCCTCTGATAGTGATCCACAGTCGTGTTGATGCGAGACTGTCTCATGTCCCCCTTAAGCATTTTGGAGCATCCTTTCTAACAGAGAAGACACAAGTGTCCAAGTGAACAGTCAAAGATTGTTCTCTGGCTTTCTGCGATACAGAAATGTACAGGAGACAAAACATCAGGCAGATCAATCACTGAGGTTATGAATGCGTTGAATTTTGAGATTCAACAGAGGGTCCTGGCAAGTTGAAATGATCAAAATAACAAAAAAGAGGAAATGAGAGGATATCACCATTGTCCCAATCATGAAGTAGAGGAGCTGGTGAGAAAGGGAATAGTGTGGACATCCGAACTGTGTCATCGTGTCTCTGCAAGACTTGGTCACGATGCAAGGGGTCCCGTTATCTTTCCTTGTAAAACAATAAAGGGTGTGATATTAAAACCCGGTTAACTTCTACATGACAAAGGAGAGAGAACATGGAAATGGAGTGCCAGTTTTACGAGGACATATTTACCAAGTTCCCAAAAGCAGGGTCATGCACTTGTCGCTGAGTTGTTCATCATAACACTCCGCTGATTTCAGTGAAGAGTACACGAGAGAGGGATCGGTGGAGCTCCAGTCACGAGGCAAAGTCCAAAAGGATGAGTCCAAGATAGGCTCAAACTCTGTGGATCAGTACTCACGCATCAGTCGTATTTTTTGACAATGGGTGATGCAGAAATTAATCGTCAAGTCTTACCCCTAAAATATTTGGGATCGGTCTCCCGAAGAGCGCGGACGGCGTGAGATATGCATCGGTCCAGTCGCCTGGCAAGAGAAACCGCCGTGGCTCGCTGGGAAAGGCTTATGAAGTCTGAGTAGGGCCATGATTGTGTTGCCTCCTGCAGTTGAACTGTCACAAAAATGAAAAATAAAGCATTTTGTCTATCATGTACACATGTACACCTTCTTCTGACACTGTGCTGATTGTCCCTCTATCGTCTTCTTAAAAACCTTTATTAATAATACTGGTACTTTTCAGAAGGGGACTCGAGCAAGTCTTTTACACCCTATCAAATGTTCATTACATCAAAATTTATCCCCTCTGACCGTCTCCGCGACACCAAATGATTTCAAAAGTTCACCATCTGTTTAAAGCACCGCACTGTGCAAAAGATTAGTACTTCTAGTTGAACTGTGTTCAGTTACCAACAAATATTTCTGCGTGACAAAATACTGGCCTTTTTAAGTTGGTACAATAGCCTGCAAGCAAAATGGAAAAGCGTATTTATGTTTTTTATTGACACAAACTTCTAAAACTATTCCTTTTATGCCCGTGAAATATGACAAAAACACAGCTTCTAGGCAGACCGAAACCTGCTTTGAATTTCACAGTGTAGCTTTTTAAGCGGACTTTGTTCTGTGATGAGTTGGATAGTTCATAGACTCGTGATTTGTTATAAACCTTAAAGCTTTCTTTTTTAGTATGACAGATACTTCTGCGAAAACTGTTTGAGAAAAATCCATTGTTTTAGATGATGCTGCCATAAAATATCAGTGGCACACTTCGCACCCGAAATAACTTTCACTTTAATCATCCAAACATTCAAAAACTTTATAAAATGATCAGTTTTTAGCAAACTTGCAGAAATCCGACATCGTGGGGATCTTTAAAATACGTCTCAGACTAGAGCGGTGACCTAACAAAATAACAGTTAATGTAGTTTTACTGTGGTCTGGTATTTTTATACCAAGATTAAGTTCTCTTACAAGTGGGTTAATTACTAGTTTAATCGTTAGCGTAATTCAGGCCAAAAAATGTATAGTAATTTTAAGCGTCTATTTGATAGCAATCCCAAGAACCTCAGTCTCAAATGCCATGATTAGAAATGTACCGATCTTACCATGAAGAATTATGTATCCAACAACGCCATCGAGATTGATATTTCTGAACTGCTTTTCGAAAAAAGTAACTCCCTTGGACAAACTCCCGAGGATATCATCAATAATTTCTTGATGCGATGCATGGATTGTAAAAGAGAGGAGAATAAGAAAAATCAGCAAGTGGTTGGATGTCATGTTCTTTCAGTTTCCTTGACAGCTAATATCTACTCTGCGTGGCCGACTGAATGGTGTACTTTTTGGTTCTAAATATTGGTGACGAAAAATGGACTAGCTTTTTTCCCCTCTAAAAAGCAATCACGTGAGCAGACTCTCTGAGGACTGACTGAACTCTAGCCCCCCAAATGGGGCGAGTGGGGCATTCTCGTATTACGAAAATATACTTCAGTTTCATTAACAGTTGGAAATTGTCCTAGGACGTCTATTTCAAGGTGATTAACTTAACAGGCAGCTGCAGTTTTTTAAAATTATTATTATTATGGTGGAAAGTAAATATAACATGACACGCAACGATATTTGACGACTTATAGGTTGTATTGTGATTTTTTTCTAGATGTACTTTAACTAGAATTCGTAAAATCAATTAAAGATACTATTTTTGTAGTATCAGCCTTGTTTAAAACTGCGAATGACGGGCCCTTTAAATTTCATGCCCCACATACAAACCTACGTCATAACCAGGAAAACAACAATGGCGGATGCCAATGCGGCTGTTATACTTGTGACAGTTTCATTGGTACTCCTAGGTTTACTTTCTGGATTAAGTTTATCGTGGGCTCTTCTCCCAGTTGCTGTAGTCACTTTTATTTTTATTTTAGCGCGTGGATTAAAAGGACGTGATGAATTAACACTTCTTAATGTCTGTGTTCTGGTGCTGGGGGACATCGGACGCAGTCCCCGCATGCAGTACCATGCCATTTCTCTCAGTAAACACGGATATAACGTCTCCTTTATTGGCTTTCTAGGTAAAGGAATAATGACGCATGCATATTTATGGTTTATTCATCATTACGACGATCTGGTGATCGTAATGATAAATATCGCAGTTTTGTGCTTGCTACATTGAGAGTATGTGTGAGAACATCTAAAGTACCACCTGACACTTTCCCTACATTCCTCCGCGCGCAACCGAGTACCTGCATTCATATATACCTACATACATATAACATTGATATGTCCGTAGTTTAAATTTATCCACTAGCCTGTAGTGGTTGGTTTGTTTTTTTCCCCCCTCTTCTTTACTAATCTCTCTCTCTCTCTCTCTCTCTCTCGTTGTGAACTTTTTCTGCTGCCCTGTGTACAGGTACCAAACCTCATCAAGATGTTCTTGCAGATGAAAGGATAGAGATCATTCCCATTTCAGAAATAAAAGGGCTTCAAGGTAATGAAAATCTTAAATGAATAAGAATAATCTGGTTTCATACTAAAAAAAACTGGTTGGAGTGAGTTGGACAGAAAATCATCCTTACTCACAAGTTCCATTTAATTCAGTGCAAGATTTTTTTTCAGTGATTCACATGTATTATACTATCCTGCCTGCATCTTAACAATGTTAAAAACGTGTAAATGTTAATTGTACCCCTCAGTCGGCCCTAAGATCTTCAGGTATGTCTCCAAGGTCATATTCCAGTCTCTGCAGCTTCTGTATGTTTTATCATCGATTGAAGACCAGTCTTACATTCTTATGCAGGTAACAATACCATAGGTTTTGTAGAAATACAACTGCACATTATTCACACTTTTCATCTTATCACGGGGTGTTGTGCCACACATGATTACACTTTGTCTTCTAGAATCCTCCGGGATTACCCGGCATCGCCGTGGCGTGGCTGATGTGTCGTCTGCGGGGTGCCAAATTCATCATCGACTGGCACAATTATGGTTTCACCATCATGGGTCTCACTCTGGGGGAAAAGCATCCAATAGTGCGACTGGCAAAATGGTGAGCAGTAGATCGAAACTCGGTCAATGATACGAAAGACGGAAATGGGGAAGAAAAAAAAAATCCTTTTTCTCTCTTTTTTTGTTTAGGTACGAGAAGTTCTTTGGTCGTTTCTCTAATCATAATCTGTGTGTCACTAACGCAATGAGAGAAGATCTTGAAAAAAATTGGAAAATTAAGTAAGTGTTTTCTTAAAAATTTTTTTCAACATTTCTGTTTATTCTAAAAATCACTTAGTGAAATTACATTTCAAGGCCTGATGCTCTCATTCACATATCAGTTTGTCAGTACTGATTACACCTGTAATTTCCCCCTGTGTCCCTAGAGCAACAACTCTGTATGACAAACCACCCTCCATATTTCGGGAGACACCTTTAAAACTGCAGCACGAGCTCTTCAAGAGACTGGGCACAGTTTATTCCCCATTTCAAACCAGGTCAGAGGTGTCCATGTGTGAAACCTACTTGCCGAATTTACATCTTCCTACCACACAAGCCAGTAGTGATGAAACCGATATGATTCGGGCGACTGTTGCTCTCCACATATCAGCCCAGAATGTGGGATAAATACAACAACAGAGACAATCATTTTTTGACGTTTATTCGTTTCGTGCAGTGTTCGGTCCAGCCCAGAGCACATGGAGCTGACCGCTTTCACAGAGCGCAACGTGAAGACAGGTGCGGTTACCATGGCTACCGGACGACCTGCCCTACTGCTCAGCAGCACCAGCTGGACGGGTCAGTACCGCTCGTCACAGTCCTGTCTGATACGGGCATGTCTCTGAGGAGTTTTTTCACATTTACACAAGTCACTGCCCGGGACCTATTCGATACCATATTGCTAGTGTAACCCAGTGCTAAGACGACCTCTATCAGCCAGCAGGTCCCTGTTTTTCTTGACTACTCCTAGACAAGAAAAACTGCGTTGGATTGAAATAATTGTACTAACTGAACCGATATTCACTCCATTTTTTTTTTTTTTACTTTTTGTCTCTGTAAAACAGAGGATGAAGACTTCTCTGTTCTATTGAAAGCACTTGAAGGTAAACATTTTTTTTTATCAATACATAGTTCTAAAACATGATCATTTCTGAGTTTAGTGTGGCAGTCACATCTGTCTAAGTCACAGTAGTTATTTAAGATTGGATAAATAGGTGCGTTTGACTCTTATGTGATGACTGACAACTGATGCCACTTCATAGCTTCTCACAAACTCTTTTAATAACAGATTATGAGAGATTTGTGGAGGCAGGGGACACTCTTCCATCACTGGTCTGTGTGATCACAGGTAAGAATCACTCGCCTAAAATATTTGTCCACATAAGATACATTGTTAACCATGTGCAGTGCACCTCTGGATGAAAGTAAACTTAATCACTGATCTCCTCTACAGGCAAAGGCCCTCAAAAGGAATATTACCAGAAACTGATCAACTCCAAGGATTTTAAACATGTGAGGTTTTGCACTCCGTGGTTGGAAGCAGAGGATTACCCTGTTTTACTCGGTAAGAGTTGTGCATTTAAACTCCTCATACAGTACCATGATCCACTGTCCTGGGCGAAACGGTAAAAATTTTATCTGTAACATGACTGTACTGTTCTGCTCTTCCTTTTGATATAGGCTCTGCAAATCTTGGGGTCTGCCTGCACAAGTCATCCAGTGGTCTTGACCTTCCTATGAAGGTGGTTGATATGTTTGGCTGCTGTTTGCCTGTCTGTGCTATACATTTTCAGTGGTAGGTTTGACTGACAGAGCACCGTTCTCTTACGCACAGGGTACTGAGGTCTTCTCTGATTCCCTCATCATTTGTTTTTTGCAGTTTGCATGAGCTGGTGAAACATGATGAGAACGGTCTGATATTCAAAGACTCAGCAGAACTGGCAGAACAGCTCAAGGTGAGAGAGAAAGAGAAAAAGAAACAGAAGACTCAAATCTATATCTTTGATAAGCACTTCCTCTAAGGTTTCCAACAATCAAAACACAATAATACTCCACACTGTGTAAGAACTGATCTCACTGTATGCTGTGTTCTCACAGTTACTGCTGTCAGACTTCCCCAGTGAAGAGGGCAAGTTAGGCACCTTCAGGAAGAACCTCAGGCAGAGCGGACAGCAGCGCTGGGACGAGAACTGGGACCAAAACATCCTGCCTCTCCTCAAGGACCACACTGACTAATAATCAAACAGGGTGTGTGGGTACGGTCTGTTACCGGGTCTACATTCAAGCCACTGACCGTAGACTGAGTCTGTTCATCAGGTCTTTATACACAAGGTCATCATTCCTTAGGTCACTCCATCATCCAATGACATCATCGCCATCCTAAGCATTTTAATCACGCAGTCGGAACAACAGGGTACAACTGGGCGTGTGAGTGGGGTTCACACCACTTATGTACAATGTGATGTAAATAAATACTTTATTACAAGGGAAAGTGTTTCATACATGTAACTTGATCATTTCAATGGTAGAGACTCTGTTGTAAGGGAAGACTTGGGTGACAGGATCGGTGATGACGTCATTACTCAATCCAGCATTTTCTGTATATGAAGAGAATGGTTTTTACACGTTGGCTTTAGTATCAAATTAAAATTGGAATATATACATAACTGGAGGGAAATGCTGATATTAAACTCACCCAGTTCTTTCTTAAAGCAGCTGTACGTCTCTGGGTTTCGTATGGTAGAGACTATGAATATGTCAGGTGGGTTGCCGTGGGTTTTCCATCTCAGGAGCTTTGCCAGCAGTCTCACCAGACAGCCAATAATGACTGGGTCATACACCACATCTAAATCAAATATAAAACAGAACATAATTAGCCTGATAGTTTGAAACCAAAATTAGCAGATTAACTAACTAGCTTAGAACTAAGTAGCTTTATTACCAAACAGTTCAACCTTACCTGCAGCGATCACAGTGTTGGCCCCAATTTCCTGGACCTGTTCCTCAGACACTGTCTCCCAGTCGAGCTCCTCCACTGAAACCGACGTCCCTGGGGTGTTTTGATTGGTTAAACCGTTGTGTTGGATGTTGTCTCTCAGTCTCTGGAGCACAGTGGAATGACAGTCACTGAAAACGTACTTTGCGGGTTTACAGGACCGACACACTACGATCCCTGTTAGCCCCACACCACTGCCCAGCTCCAGTACCGTCCTGCAAGTAAAACAAACCAATCAAATTCTGCCTTACAATGAATTACAGTGTTTTAGCTGATGAGACAAAAATTGAAGGGCTGAAATCTATCAAACAAAAGAAAGAGCAAGCGTATCATTTTAAACAGTATGTAAAATGGAATCGCGATATGAGTCCTAAATCACTACGAGAGGGCTAATGTATGCTCTGCCCTTCTGTGACTGGGCCTGTACCTGCCGCTGAAGCTCTGGGGGTGTTCCAGAGCCCACTCTGCCAGGTAAAGAGCCGCCTCCCACGTGACCAAGCCTGTAGTGCCCTCAGAGATGACAGCAACACTCTCTGCAAGACTTACTGCATCACCTGACGGCTGGCCAGAGAGATATGATCAATGACGCATATTTGCTATTTCAGAAACTCTGTAAACCAGTGGGCAGGTGGAATGTTGTACTTAATGAATACCAGTGGGCAGGTGGAATGTTGTATTTAATGAATACCAGTGGGCTGGTGGGATGTTGTATTTAATGAATACCAGTGGGCAGGTAGGATGTTGTATTTAATGAATACCAGTAAGTATGTTTTGTAGCACACAGGTTCTTCCTCTGCCCCAATGACTTCACCAAATGCATCATAAAGTTCATCCAGTGGTTCTGTTGCAACTGCCTCATACTAGAAAGTAAAGAGGATAACATAACAGTAAGACACAAACCGCTGGGTAAAATTTGAAATGACGTATCGTTTAAACATGTAGATAAAAATGCAGAAGAGGAGAAGAGGGCATGGACGAACCCTTTTAATTAATTCAGAAAGGAAGAGTCTTCTGTACTTAACCGCCGGTGGGTTCTCGCGACAGATGGGATGGAGGCATGTCTGAGAGGAGAGACGTTTTTAAGATGGTTCTTTTGCAAGCAAGTTTCTCAGCTCTAGAGAGATATACAGAGAGAGACCCGTTACCTTATTTAAAATGTCCAAAACAGTCTCTGCTCTTGAGGTCTGAAGTTCTTTCTCCAGGGACTAAATAAACGCGGATACATGGCTATTTAGTATAATACAAATACTTAATATGAATAAGTATGAAAATATGTTGTATACTGTCCATCTCAAGAGGTCCATGACCGGTTGAGGCATGCTACTTACATCCCATGGAAGAGTATTTAAACGACACATGGCGAAGAAAGACATTTGGAAAGTGGTAATGAGGTCTTTTGCTGTACTCTTGACCATTTCTGCCTGATCGTTGAACAGTGTAGCATCTGTCATCATTTAAATACACTACAACATTTTATGTATGCACCTTTGAAAACACATGTGCTGACTTCCGCATCTCCCATAAGGCACCTCGCAATCGCGTTGATCAATGGATAATGTAGTTTATTTCTTAAATATTGCCTTGCCAAACATAGTAACAACTTCTTGTAACGGGAGACAGGTTTAATAATGATAATTATATACACAACTACCAGTTTGAATTGTGCTCTCAACTGGCAGTCAGGTCTGACGGTTATGTGGTATCGGTGTTCAAGTAAGATAACACTTTTTGAATACCACGCCTCGCAGTCACTACTTACCAATATATGACGATATAACATAATAATTCGAACTGTAAACAGTAAGCTTATAAAAAGAAATTTTAAGTGTACTGACAGGTTCAAATGCTGATTTACTGCGGTACTCATGTTGTTTTAGTCTCGATGCATCTTAAATTTCTCTTATCATTTAAGACTAATTGTGTGGTTGTAATCGGTCGTTTGCTGCCCGCTCTTTGCTTGCTGTCACAGGAGATAAACTTGAAACTTGACAATTATCGCAACGGTGATTAATGTGCCTCTCAGTTCACAGTGGACCACTGAGGGTAAGTAACGTCTTATTTCATTTCCGAGCACCAACAGTTAATACTCTTCAGTTAATCTCATAGGCTAACACACTAAAATTGTATTGGTTTAATTCTGCTGTCATGGCATTGATACGATTGGCACAATTACACCGGCGGCACACGAAAAGATTCTCTGCGTATTTTAGTTCGATGTGTGTACTACATTACTGAAGTGTATCATTTGCGCTCTGGATAGGAACGTTTCACAATCCGTGGACCCGGAGGACAATAAATGATGTACTATCAACAATAAAATATGGCGACGCACAATTTCGTGTTAGCATCAAGATAAGACAGAGACATCAAACGTAACTATTATGTTTCTAAAACTGATCTCACCAGTCGGTGTTTATCAATCACTGGTAATACTCATGAGTTTAGAGTGATGGACTAATCAAATGTTTAGGTAATCATATGCATCGTGTATTTAACTGTGAGCTACCTAGCTAATACAGCTTACCAGCGGTCATCTACAGATAAGACCAGAGTCATTTCTGAGCCACCAGCTGATAAGAAGCCGTTGACTTTCACAGCTCTGTTGTACCAGTAGCAACTTAAAAGTAATGGTTTGCTAGGTCATAATAACAGTATTGTCAGTAGCGATCCTAATCTGAGAAATCAATAGATTTTTTGCCTGGAGCGTTACTGTCTCCATAGCAACCACTGCACGAGTCAATATCTGAAGGACGAGGGGGCAGTTTACAGCAGTGGGAATCAGTTTTGTCTAACTAGTTCTACAGATACGTTTCTACTTCAGTCAGAGTTACATTTTCTTGTTTAGTCTGGCGGTCACTGCGCATTTACCAAGGGACTTACATATTGGATCTACGTGTATATATGTGGTTCTCTGATAACCTTAGATGAAATGCTAAATGTCAAAGTTTGATGTGTTAACTGTGTCCGTGTTAACACACAACTCTCTCTCTCTCTTAATAGACGCTGCCAGTGATTTTTGCCACAGAGGGATTTTGTTACCTCCACATTGTGGGATCTTCCATTTGTAACCATGGTGCTGAAGATTTTCTTTCCCCAGTGCTGCAACACAGCAGAGAGTGGCCTCCTGGTCGGCCGCTGGATCCCTGGCCAAGACTCTGCCGTGGTGCTAGCGATCATTCACTACCCATTCATACCAGCACAGGTGAAGAAATACTTGAGTCAAATACAGAACCAGACCCAAGTGGACCTAACTGTGCTTGGTTCCTGGAGCATTCCTAAAGAAGGTCAGGAGGGAATGGAGAATTTCCTTAAGGACCTCAGCACCATCTTCCCACACAGTCGCTGGCTGCAGTTGAGCCGGGAGTTTGGCAAACGGGCCTTCACTTGCCGCGTGATCCAGAAAAACGGGATGACGCCGCCTGAGCAAGACAACGAGGATGGAGATGGCAAAAGCGAGAAGGATAAGATCATCTTCATCCACTATGACCAGAGGAAGGTGATGTTGTCCCAGCTTCACCCGCTGCAGGAGGGAGACCAAAACCCCGAATCCTCGGAGCTGCGCCTGGTCTTCCAGACAGTGGCCAAGAGCCAGCCTCTCTTCTTCTTAGACAAATATGACGAAGGGCCCGTAAAACTGACTCACTGGCAGTCTGAGGGTAGGGAGGCCAGCATCATCGTAGAACTCCTAAAACAAGCATCCGTACCCCTCTGTATGTTTATGACCTGGCTCCTGTCTATGTGGCACTGGATATGCAGCATCAGGTAAAATACTTACTTTAAGATGTGTATGATTTCATTTATCATAAAATAGGTTTCGGGATAGGCTATGGGACGTTGTTTTGTTTCAGTTCACCTCTGCAGCGATGATGAGGCTCGTTTCTCGTTGTGCTGTTAGCTGCGCTCGACTGAAATGTGATCGTTTTTTTGTGCTCCAGGATACTGAATTTGCGTCCAGTGCAGTTCATCTCTAGCAAGTTGTCCAGCTGTGTCCAGTCAGGGTACAGGACAGGTCATCTTCAGACGCTGTGCTCTCCAAAAAGAGCCACCACGCACATGGAATTCATGAGGTAGGCTACGGCGTTAAAGCAAAATTATAGCATGTTCAATAGCTACATCCAAACAGTACTTAGTACTTAGTTTTTGTCCCGGTTTTAAGTACCTGAAGACAGAGTAAATATCAAATGCATGCCCTAATAGTGTCGTTTGTCTGTTTGTTTGTTTTGATGTGTCACCACCAACAGAAAGGCAAACATTTTTGTGTCATTCCTGGTGGATTTAGCCCTTGGCTTGCTGCTCATCTCATGGCTATACAGGGAGAATCGCATCGGTAAACTGGCCAACACTCTTATTCCAGTGGCTGACGTAAGTTCAAAGTAACAGTTTCATTAAAATTAAAGATTGAAAAGATACTTCACAAAAAAACAAACTTACCCCCATGTATGAGGAATTATCTGTTGGACTATAATTTGTCACCTGCTTTTAAAAAAATGAAAAAAAAACAACTGAAACATAAATATGTGATTTCTTCCTCTTGCAGAAACCAGTAATTCAGAATTAGTGATTGTAATGTAGGATTTCAGTCTTATTCACACTCAGGTATTTTTCTGTGGTTATCCTGAGCGAGCAGGAGTTACATGAGCCCCTGTGATAAAGTTTTGCTGTGTTTTAGCATGTGGCTAAAGAGCTTCAGGAGCTGTTGGAGTGGCTGATGGGAGCTCCTGCTGGACTAAAAATGAACCGGGCCCTGGACCAGGTGCTGGGCAGATTCTTCCTCTACCACATCCATCTCTGGATCAGTGAGTCAAACACAGTCCTTTACAGTTACTCTCATGTGCCTCTTCATGATGATGTGTAGCATTCTATTTCTCTAATCACTGGAACTGGCTTGTGAAATATGTAATTGTACGTGTGTTTTCAGGCTACATCCACCTCATGTCTCCCTTTATTGAAATGATCCTGTGGTATGTGGGTCTCTCAGCATGTTTGGGGTTGACCTTTGCCCTCTCGGTGCTCTCTGACATCATAGCTCTCCTGACGTTCCACATCTACTGTTTCTATGTGTATGGCGCCAGGTGAGCTCTAGCCCAAAACAACACATTCAGATTGTTTTATCTCTGAACTTTGATACAGGAAAAAGTTCAAGGATGAATAAGCTGAATTTGGCTCAGCAGAGTGTAACTGTGAAGAAACTGCCAGCAGAGGGCAGTCTTCATTCTGGCACTGTGAAATGTCACATCTCATTTGGATCATGATGTAAACAAAAAAATTAAAAAAAAAAAAAAAGGAAGTTTTGTTTTCTTTTTTTTTCCCTGCAGACTGTACTGTTTGAAGATCTACGGGCTCTCTTCCCTGTGGCGTCTCTTCAGGGGAAAGAAGTGGAACGTGTTGCGGCAGAGAGTGGACTCCTGTTCCTATGACATGGATCAGGTAGTCCTCCTTCTGCCCTAATACCTTTACTCCGATCCTCATAACCCCCGAATAAATCTAAACTCATGTCTGAATTCACATCTGACTTGACTTTATTCATTTATAGCTGTTTATTGGCACGTTGCTCTTCACCATCCTCCTGTTTTTACTGCCCACCACCGCTTTGTATTACCTCGTCTTTACCCTGGTGAGTTTCCCCGAGAGCAACTTGGGCTTGGCATATCATTAACATAAAAAATAAAGTAGTAATTTCATGTGTGTTTATGGACTGATAAGAATAGCTGATAGCTTTTTGCATGAGTCATCATGAGTGCACTAAAAATCTGTTTGTTTTTGTTTTTTTGTTTTGTTTTTGTAATATACTTCTGATCTTGCAGCTGCGACTGGTAGTTGTAATGTTTCAGGGCGTGATCCACCTGAGCGTGGACCTCATCAACTCCTTCCCCCTGTTTGCCCTAGGCCTGCGTGTGTGCAGGCCCTACAGACTGGCAGGTGAGCTGAACGGTGCTGCATTTCCACACGCAGCAAAATCCATATAGTGTGTTCTGTTAGAAATGCCTAATAGTTAAACCAAAACATGAAAAGATATGAAATGTTGTGAGGTGGTTTGGTTCTTTGTCTCAGTATATTGTGCTGGCAGTTTAGAGGGGCCAGTGTGAGAGGCTAAGATTAAGCCCTTATTTTGGTCTTCCTGTGTGGTGCAGAGGGTGTCAAATTCAGAGTGCTGTGTGAAGAGCCTGGAGTGCCGCTACACCTGTCAATGGAGGTCAGTGGGCAATGGACAAATTCACTCTGAATTTTGTCCCCGACTCATTTAACTCAACCTCCTGCTTGGGTTTATGTAAAGTGACTGTCATACAGTGTTTTGTTTGGAGTTCTGTTGTTTATTGCTGCAGGCCGCCTGTTGTTTATACATCATGACGAATTTATTGTGTACATCACAAACATGTAGCTCCTCTGAGACCCACAAACATAAACAGTGGAAAAAAACACTGGCGTCATTCTCACTTTTTCTCTCCTTCGACGCCTTGCACCTCCGTCCTTTCATTCACAGATCAACCCCCTGAAGTGCAGCTGTGTTGTGCAGTGCTATAGGACGGCCACCTATAGCTGCTACCCCAAAGACTCCTGGACAGCCCTGTGCAAGAAGCTGTTTGTTGGGGAACTTATTTATCCATGGAAGCACAAGAGCACCAAGACTGACTGAGTCCAGGGCCAGAGACAAGACGCCACCCCCACCCCCACCCCCGCCTCTCCGGAGTAGCCAGCAAACAGACACACTGCAAACACGGGCAGGAGGGGTTAGCAGAGACCCAGGGAACAGACTCCGTTCAGAGAAGGCATGAGAAAGGGTCTAAGGGCCCACTGGTCCCCGCATTTTCTATTCAGCTTTTTATGTGTGTAAACAAACAGCAATTTGAGAAAGGGATGAGATGAGATTTAAAACTGGAAAGCTGTGAACCAGGTGTGTGCGTTCACTGCTGAGGTGTTTTAAGTACAAAACACACTGGTTTCAATATAGTCTTATTTATGTTTATCTCTTTTTGATTTTGGATTTAATACAATTTTGTGTGATGGTACAAGTTATAATATATAATGTCATAAATTCAGAATCATTTTTATTATTGATCAGAAATTTTATAATATAATTGATAGCAGAAATTAATTTCTTTTTTCTTTTCAATGTTTTTGATTACTTTTCTATTAAGATGAAGATTTGCTGTCTAACTTAAAAAAAGTTCTAATGTCTTATGTATGAATTTGTAAAGGGAAAAAAGCCACTGTATGGTCTGTTGATGCACTAAGAACAAAAGCAGCCCTTATTGCTGTGTTGATTTGTAAATCACACTGTTGAGCGTTCAGAAGGGTCCATTCAGACTATCCTAGTGCTTTCTCCACTCACACAAGCTCCACTCACACAAGCTACTATGTATCCTGCCAATGCTTGGAGCGGTGAATGATTCATGTATCTGAACTGTGCTTTGGTGTCGTAGAAAACAAGTACATAAATCCCAGCTGTTACACTCTTCAGCCAATATGCATGAATAGATCAAATCCACAGATGCTTTAACGTTGTTTTATAATTCATGTGCCTAAATGAAATTCAATAGTGACAGGTTGTGAACAATCCCTAATTACCTTTGTTAATATAAGAGCAGTATAAATTAACTTGACTCATGTGCCGTGGGCCTGAACAGTGCCGATCATGAGACTGCTGTAGTCTCCCATGACTTGGGCCAGCTGAAACTGATGTGTGGGTTTCACATTGCATCGGAATTGCTGTGTTAATTCTGACTAATTTTGATACTGATGAATAAATCACTTGGAGATTTTCTTTTGAGATCTTTTAAATGTGACGTCAGCACTGACTGTCTTCCAGCCCAGCTTAAGCAAACCCTGCATTTCCGCAGTGTTATGTATGCGCAGGGTCTGCGACGATACACTGGCGGAGCTTGTTTTCGACGTGTGTGTGTCTATTGATACAGTCTGTAGAGAATGTGAACAGACAGGACTCTGAAGTGTGATGACAGAAGAGGCAACGCCTGAGTGATCAGTAACACATAAATCAGAAACGCCAGGGACTCACCTTACATGCCAGGGAAAAAGAACAGGCGGGTTAAAAGCTTGTCCAGGAAGTAATGGACAAATGATTTTTTTTTTTTTTTAATCTCTCTGAGTGTTTGTTTTTGAGTAATCAGATGACCCTCATTCAAACTGATGAAAGCTTCTAGCCAAACTGGAGTGGGTTTAATCAATGATCAAATAGCCCTACCGTGTTTACATAGGGTGGGAGAAGTATTATTATGCGTTTTCAATCTGTAAATACACATGATTGTATTTTAAATGAACTCCCATTCAATAACAAATGTCAGATACTCGAGGTTATCTCAGATGTTCATTACCCATCACCTTTGCTCCCTGAGCGATATTATTGGTTTGTAAAGGATTTTAAAGGGCACAGAAAGAAACAGCCCTGAAGATGCAGATAAGGCATTTTGCACAGCGTTGCCTCCTCTTTACTGATGGACCTGGTAGTCATATGGTTATGCATTTCTCATTGTTTGTGTGTGTGTGTGTGTGTGTGTGTGTGTGTCTAATAGCTGTTATAGAATTCTGTACAGGGCCCAGATGTCCTGTCTCCACCCCTACCCCCCTAGAGACCCTCATGTTGCTGTAATCTAGATGGGCAGGCACAAAGACTTCATTACTATTTGCATTTTAATCTGTTCAGGAGGGGGAGGGAGATTATCTTTTCTCTGATGTTTCCCTGAAAGTGCTGGAACCTCTGCCCTCTCTCCAGCCTGCCCACCCCCAACAGCTGTCATACGACAGAATTTTAAACTAATCTTCATCCACATTTATATGTAAAAAACAAAAACACATGGAAAAAAATGCATCAAGTAACTCTGGATTGTTGAACGTTGGGAGATGTTAAACAGAGCAAGAAATATGTGTCAACCTGCTGCTGTGTATCAAACTTTTAGTTTCTACACACTGTCAGCATAGTCTGGATGCAATCAGTCTTTCTTTTTTAAATGTCTCAACAACAACTACAGCAACACCAGGGTATTGTCACCCATTAATATGGGCGGCCCTGGTCTGTTGTCCAAACAGTAAACATAATTCAAAATCTGTTTATTTTTACACATTTTCACATCTAAACACACTGTTCATTTTATGTACTCAAGAATAGGTAAGATTTTGGTCGAGTTTGCTACTCACCTATTAGATATTTAGTTTAAACAATCGGACTGTTGCATTGTGATCATTATTATGACATGAATTGTATCTTGGTCATTCAGTTCCTATTGAAATTCATTCTGTTCATGCTGAATTGTGTTCTCAGCCACAACTGCAATTATTTAGAAAACTACCATAAAGAAAAGAATGCTGATATTATATTTTCTCAATAGAGGTCCAGAAACGCCGGGATATGTCAGAAATTTAGATTGAAAGCACTCTGAACGTATTGTAGCACCATGCTAAACAACCGGCCAATCAAAATGGATTGAGGGGCGAGTTTTTCTAGGGGGTGGGACGACTAACCAGAGCGAGAGCGTTGGAGGAATCAATGTCTGACAGTGCATGATTTCAGTGATGACTGAATGTGAGGGGAACGTCGATAATCATTCGAACTAATTATATGAACCGTTTTAACAAAAACCTGGAACAGAGACTTCTTCTCAAAGGATACGCTATTACTAAGGAACAACTCAGCAAGCAAGCTCTGGGCGTAGACTGGATAAATAGTGCGAAGTTCTGAATCTTTGTTGTCCGAGCGAGAGGGGCCTGGGGACAGACCTTAGTGTTCCTAAATAGCTAATAGTTTGGTCTGTATTAACTGTAAAATGTCATTTTTGATTTAAATTATGCAGTTATAATTTATATATGTTTTAAAGCGTTCCAAAGCATCTGAATAGTATATGAGAGACTCAGCGGTCCGCGTTTGTTGATTTGACTCTCCACTTGTCAGATAGCTAACGCTAGTTACTCAGTAGCTGGCAAGCTATCCCATCCTATTTAACCTAGGCTAGCTTACACACAGTTAGCAAGCTACGCGCATAGGAAGCTGTTGTTTTCTTTACTTTATCCAGCGAACGAACCCTTGGTGCCTCTTGCTCTTCAGACTATTTCAGAAGGTAACAATCTATCAGGCCATTGCTTGTTGTTTTATTTTCACCATAACGCTGTGTGAAGCATTGTTTGCACGAGAGTCTTCTTTTGTGTTGACAATTTGGCTGGAGGATGCTAAGCTAACAATGAAGTAGCACAGCAGACCTTACCTTAGGTTAGCTAGCTAACCTAGCTAAGTCATAGATAGTTTGTGTTGTTAAGTTCGCTTTTATGTAAAATAGCTTGATACCTATCGACTTTGTTAGTTTTGGGATATGGTCAGCTAATCTTTAATGTTTATTAAGGTTTTCTGTGTTTCAATCGACTCCTTTTAATATATCATTGGTTGTACAAAAGTAGCCTTTCTCTATCCATAACCAGACTGTCAGTGTGATGAAACTGTCGTTTCTGACTAACTAATTAGTTTAAGTATCATATTCTTTTATGATCTGTCAGGACGTATTATAAACCATTTAGGAGTGATGCGATATATTTGAAAGGAATTAGGTATGCGGTAAGGGTACCTAAAAGTTAAGCCAGTGAAGCCTGCGCATGATTATGCCAACTTGCTAAATGGTGCCCTCTGGAACTGTTGAATGACTTGAACGATAGGACTGTTTTAATCAAACTTTTTGTTGATTTGGCCCAAAAGCTTCATGACGTAGTTTCCCGTAGCCCTGAAAAGAATTGACAGTCAGGAGTCCATCCTTGGTCATCATTACGGCACGATACAGTGCCCGTCTCACTCGCCCTCACACGGGCTCAGATGTGAGGGAGAATGGGCACCCAGGGAAGCCCCGTGAAGAGTTACGACTATCTTCTCAAATTCCTCCTGGTGGGAGACAGCGATGTCGGAAAGGGGGAAATTCTGGACAGTCTTCAAGACGGATCTGCGGAATCTCCTTACGCGTACAGCAGCGGTAAGTGTCTTCTTGCCTCTCGCATACACTGCCTCTCGCATACACACGTGTAGCCTGTAACTGGCAGTTAGTGAGTCACCGTTAACCTGAGAACATCTCAATACAAGGCCAGTAAAGTACGGAAACGATAGGAGACAGATAACAGTGGCATAGCTACAGCACAATTGTTTATGTTGTGGGCACCCTCACGTTGTTCGAGTCACCTTATTTTTCTGCGTCCCAGCACGTATGGCTGTGACATCACAAGAGAACGTTCAAATCCCTAAACACTGGTTTGTGTTAGCAGTCTACACATATTCTTAGCATGTAGCCCACATGAGTTCAAAACAACAAACAAGAAGACTGAAAAGTACACTGGTGTCCATGTTTTGGCTTGTCGTGTATGTTTATAAGGGTAGGGCCCAGTATTATGGACTATGTGGGCTTATGTTCATCGCCTCTTCACTATGTCCATGTAACACAGTGGTTATTCTCTGTATCTATTTATGGAGTTTGTTTCAGTTATAGTTAGTTAAGAGCAATGTATGAAATACTTGGTTGCACAGAGTGCAACTGAGGCTGCTCAGAGACAATATAGGCATAGCAATTAATGTTGGGTCTGTGGACAGGTAGCAGTATTACACCCAAGCGAATTTGTGAACATGTTACTTATACCAAAGCGCTGAACACTTGAACTCCGCATGCAAAAGATGATCACCACAAAGTTCGTTCATTGATTAATCTTTGTTAAATCCCCAAGACTGACAGATATGATGTGATGGAAAATAATACATTTCTGTTTAGCAATTCTATATTTGTGTATTCTTAAGTATTGTTGAGAGTACCCGGGAAATGAAAATAATACCAGTGTTTGATCCAGATCCTTGAAATCTGTCATTAGAGCAGAGTTTGTACTGTAACGTGACTGTGTGTGTGTGATTACTCCAGCTGTGTGGTTTCACAGAGGATATCTATTCAGGCTGAAGTTCATACAGGCCATGGAAAGGGGCCATTCTACTTACATGTGGGAGAAAGTGAGTGTGTGGGTGAAAGTGAGAGAAAATTCGATTTGACGTTTCACATTTTTAGCAGCGTGAGGTGAAACTAACAGTCTAACTTCAAAGAAGCTGCTATGTTCCATAGCGCAGAATCAACAGAGCAGGGGCTAATGCGTGCAGTACATATCTGAAGCCATAATCAGGCTGGTAATGGGAAATCACAACACAGTGACACCTCCCTGAGGATTTGTTTGGGTTTGTGATGGGCGAAGGGCATTCCCTCCCATACTGTCAATACCCTGACACCCTCATATGCATGCAGGACATTAAAAGTGGAATCCGCATCCTCTTTAGAGGACAGCTTTTTTCTTTTTTTTTTTTTTTTTTTGATCAAATATACATCAGTCGAAGCCTTTGGCAGGGGGCTTAGCAGAACGAGGCTGTTCCTCATTTTGATGGTTGCCTTTGACACGAGGAACGGTTTACTCTAGGCTTGATGCTCAGCACGTTTCTTAAAGGTAACGGCAGCGCCAGCCAATTAGACTATGAGGACTGGCTGGGTTATTATCGTATGTTGCAGGGAGACTGGCTGATGTTCTCACCGTGGGTATTTTGTATATATAATTTATCTGAGGGAGCAAAAATAAACCATAGCATTGTCATTCTCTTCAGCGACTGGAGTCCATGGAGAGAGAGCTGCTGTGTTCAAAGCCCTGGCTCTGCCTTTTCAAAGCCCCGAACCTGAGCTTGGAGGAGAGCTCTGTGGAACTATTTTAAAAAAACCAGAAAACTCTTTTAACGATCGGAGAGCCATCATTAAGAAGGGAGAGAGCAGAGCTGTTTGTTAGAGCCCTTATGTTTACCTCCCGTTGAAAGAGCATATCTGTAAATATTTAAGGAGAACAGAGCAGCTAAGATACACAGATGACTTGGCTGGCCTGGGTCTAATTTTTGATTGGCAGCCTGCCATGGAGTCGTACAGTGGAGAGGATGATGGCCTGCATGTTTTATGATGTCAGTCATGAGAGTAGGATGTCATAAACAGAGAGGCTAATTGTCATGGATTCTCTCTGTGTGTTTTGTGTGTGTGTGTGTGTGTGTGTGTGTGTGTGAGTTTGTTCACTGTACCTTTTGTTCGCTGGTGTTGATATGGCAGGTGTCAGTTAAACCAGACTGTCGACCTTTCGAAGCCTCAGGCATATGTGTTTGCCTGTTCACTTTCCTGAGACAACATGTCAAAAACCATAGTGTATCGGTCTGACTCGCCCTTGTATGCCCTTACTGTGACATTGGTATTACCACAGCCCTTTTTATAAGGTATTCTCTTGAAGTCATGCTTATCAGAAGCACAGGGGCATGAAAGTCAAAAACTCCAGACATCTCACAGGTTCGACCTTGTTTAACAGTTTAAGGGTGCAGTGTCAAAAACTGGTATTGTGACATTTTGTCACAAGAAATCAACCCGTCTCGTTGAGTTTAGCTCCTCCTCTCCAAATGAGAGTGTTTTGATGAAATCTTAGGACCGAAGCCTCTGGCTGTGTCGATGCTTGGTCGTGCCCTCTGAGGTAGGGTCTAAGGCCTGGGGTGAAAAGTGGGCAGTGAAGAGTTCCTGGAGGCTTTGGAGTGGACAGTCACATATGGAGCGAGTCCTGGAGTCTCACTCCCTCCTGGCCCCCCCTTGAGCAGTGCCCTCAGAGAGGCGTCTGACTGCCCCGGGCCTGGAACCTGAGCTGGTGGTGATGCCACTCTGTTGGCATCAGATGGCCTTGCCAGTCTACTGACCAGAAGACTCACACAAGGACAAGAGGGAGTGGAGAGCAGTGAGCACACACACACATGCACGCGCGCGCGCACACACACATCGGTGGTGGGTAGCTTTTCTCAGTGGGAGTCTTGGAAGGAAAAATGATGCATGTGCTAATGAGATGTACTGTGTTATCCAAACACTCTTTTTTTTTTTTAAGGGATCAAATGTTAGTTTCCTCTTGCTCTCCTCTTAAGCAGGAGCCCAGGCGGTCGAGATGCCATTTCCTCCTCATTAAGCTCTCATGTAGATGTTTAATAATGGAGGTTGGCCAGGACCCCGGGGGACTCCAAACCGGGCTCTCTCCCCGTCGGCCGGCCCTTTCTCAGGGTCTGTCAGGCTGTGGAGCAAGCGGAGCTTCGGGAGATGGTCTGTCACAAGGTTATCAAAGCTTTACGAGATCTCCACTAAAAAAAGACACTCGCTCCCTCCTCTGCTGCCCAGCTACCTTTTTTTTTTTTTTTTGTAAAATAAAATCTGTTTCTTCATCACCACAGTGCTCTGGGTAATTACACAGATGCTTCGATGTGGCAAAAAAAAAAAAAATCAAGAGCACACTTGATGAAAGAATAGGATTTACGGCGCTGAGGGTGTGTCTGCCTTTTTTTGTCTTTTAATCACTGTGTTTATATTCAGTACGGATGTTAGCCGAGGATGTGTTGGTGGCAACATAAAAATGACAGGCTTTATTGTATGGTAATAACCAATAATCCAGATGACTTTTTAGCTCTCCAGATGAGCGTGTTATTTTGTGGTTGTCAGCACGTCAGCAATAGCAGGTAATCAGATTATTACACTGCATAAAAAAAAAAAAATGATCCAGCGGTGAGATGAGCTCATTTGGGTTTGGTTTTATTACAGTCTGTGTGTTCAGCGTGAATGAGATGCTCACTGCTCCTTTGTCACAAGCAGAGAGTCTATTAAAATGCAAACCAGGCTTCAAAAAATGAAACGACCAGCTGTGAGACGGGCGTAAAGATTCACGCTAGTGTTTTGCTAGCCCTGTCAAAAGCGGAGGAGAAGGCTGCCAGACGTGAAGCGAGTTAAGTAGACTAGCTTGGCTAAAAAAAACAAAAAACGATTTGTCCTCAAATTGCAGTGTTTCAAAATCAAAATCAGGCCACCTCAAACCCATCTCCATAAAACTGGCAGTTGGAGGCAGGAGATGAAACGCCTGGCTAATCTCCCTGACATAAGCATTACGGTCACATTACGGGCTGCGGTGACATTATCCAGGAACTGGTTTCCTGGCGGCTGTCAACGAGATTCTTCTCCCCCCCCCCCCCCCCCCCCCAACACACAATGCTTGCCTGTGGAGGCCCAGATCAAAGGCTTCGATTATTTTGGCTTAAGTGCCTTGGCTATGGGAGGAACGCTTTTGAAATAAAGGCTTTGGCACGAAACGTCCAAATTCAATCAGGTTTACCTCAGCATGCCGCTTTAGCAATGCCAGAAAAATCACGTTTTGAACACAGTCAGTCACCTTCAGGGTGTCCGGCAGGCATCTCTTAAAAATGTCCTTTTTTTTTTTATTTTTCCTCCACAGGAATTGACTACAAGACCACCACGATACTGCTGGACGGGAGACGAGTGAAACTGGAGCTTTGGTGAGTGCTGAAACGTACTGATGTGCTTGTCGTCTAAACGAGTTTAGCAGAGAAGCTATTCTCCAAGCAGCAAAGCTATTCTCCTCACCTACACACGTATGATTGATGCTCTCACGGTGAGGTCCTGGTGGAGCTCTCCTCCTGTTTTTGGGGAGCAGGGGCCTTCTTCTAGATAGCAGATCATTTCAGGCTCAACCACATACTACTGCCACGTCATTATTCAACGCTGCAGTTCAGATAGAGACATTAGTGGAATATCTTGTATCCTCCTGCAGTTGGAATGTTTCCCCACATGCGTGTGAAGTCTCAGCTGCTGTCAGAGGCTGTAATGTGTGTGGGGGCCATAGGGTATGCTGTAAAGGTTAGTTGTGGAAGGAAAAATCACTGAAAGATGCATTCAGTAGCTTGGCCTCACCATTAGAAGCGCATAAATCAGAGTTTATCAACCGCTGGCCCGTGGGAACCCGACAGACAACGTTCATTTGTTCCGTACCAGCTCGAACACACCCAGCTGAACTTGTCAACAGGGCCTTTCTTGAGGATTTGAATGAGGTTAGTTCTGGCTCTGGAGCAGAAATGCCCTGTCCAGTGCATTCCTACATGTGAAACTGAGAAACACCAACATACAGACAATGCACAGCCTGTTCCCCGCCCTGAGATGGATTATTTTGCTGCTGCTGTTGTTGTTGTATCATTTGGGCTGCGTGTAGCACTAGTGACGATGCGGTGAATGTGGGCACTAATAGCTGGGGAGGTGCAGCGGCCTCTGTGGAGTCAGGCCCAGCTCATCTTACTCCTGTGGGGAGGATGACACACGGCCGGTGCCAGGAGCTGATATGGGGCAGAACACAAGCGCTCAGAAGCAATGAGTCAAACCCCTCATGACGAGGCTCCGTTTCCTCCTCACGGCTTTCCTCCAACATTTCACTGCAAATTACAAACGTTACCAAAACGTTCATGCCAGCGGCAAAGCGTCCACCTCTCGCTCCCGCTCATCGATATGTCTAATCCTCCCCCCCCCATGAACTAGCCGATTTCTCTCACAAGAGACCCAGAGATATTCTGGCCCTCTGAAAGGTTAATGAAGGTTAATGAACTTAGCCCTGACTTTTTATGTAAAAAAAAAAAAATTGATTCATATTATGTGACAACACCTAGCCCATATCATATGTGGGGTATTGAAAGTCTGCTCTGACTGCCTTCACTCAGAGGGGCTGAAAAGCGTTGCAGCGCAGTGCTTCCATCAGAGCGGAGGAAGAGATCCCACACAGCTCTCATTTCCGTCAGTGTATTACCTCACATCCTCAGAGGCTCGGGGACGGGAATGAGGGGAAGGTATCTCAGGTTATTAGAAGGACATGCCCATGCATTAAGTCTGTGAAGAGCCAGAGCCTTTACATTACTGCACAACATCGCATCGCTTACTGCTAACAGAGCATTTTAGCCCCACTCAACTCAAACCACCTGCCAGCTTTGCCTATTGATTTTCTTCTCCCTCCCCACGACGTGGTGGACACACACACATACACACACACACACACACACACAACACATAGTTCTCCTGTCACTCCCAGTTACCCCTTTTCCACTGCCGCGGTGCCGGTGCCGGTGCCCGATCGAGCACCGGCACCCGCGCTTTTCCACTGACAAAATACTGGTGCCGGAGCCGAAAAGCTGGCACCGGCACGGCACCACAGAAATGCTGGTCCCAAAAGTTGGAACCGCTGACGTCAGAGGCTATGCAAATAAAAACCACGCGAGAACCAATCAGTTCAGCGTTTGATACGTGACGTTCTTTAGAGAGGCGGGAGTAACAAAAAACGTCTGACCAAGTAGCGGTAGGCTAAAGGATATTTGTAGCATGAAAATATGTATATGATTAAAAGATGCATGAGTAACAATTTGTGTCTACATCAATACGGGCTGTTGTTTACATGTTACATGAACGTAGTCGGACCCAGAGTGGTAGAAAAAGACACTCTCTCTCTCGGCTCTGGCTCGTGCAATTAAACCACTTCATGCAGACCTTCATTTAAACACTCGTTTTAACTTTTGAGCTAGGTGACAGACTTACTATTTTCATGAATTTTGCCCCCAGAGCGAAAAGTTCTGGGACAAAATTCGTGAGGTGTTTCGCTGTGTGGAAGCCTAGCGTAAAAGTAAATTTATAAAGAGCAAGCAATGCGTTCTGTCCGACATTATTTTTTCCCCACGGAAATTACCCACACTTCGGTTCCCAAACCAGTGGAAATGCGGGCCGGTTCTCAAAAGGCACCAAGGCAGCACTGGCTCCGCACCGGCACGGGCACGGGCACCAGCACCTTCGTAGTGGAAAAGAGACAAGTGACCTTCAGTCACCCCCCACCCCACCCCCCGCTCAGGCTCCATGCCTCTGGCTCTGCTCTGTTTTTAACAAACAAATCCCATGGCGACCAGGTAATCTTAGCCAGGTATCTCTGATGACTTAAACAGCCCACAGTAAACAAACACGTGGGTGTGGTCTAAAGCGCTTGGCAGTGTGTCAGTGGGAGACCTAGCCCAGCGCCGTTAAAGGGAACACGCACGGATTTTTTACATGGCGCGCGCCGGTCCCACTCATGTTCTCCCGTTCCAGACCATTTCACAGACATGTCTGGGTGAGAAGGTGTTAACAGCAGGAGATTCTGCCAAGGTAAAAAAGGGGCGTGGACGCGTTGTGGAAGGGAACTGGTTTCTCTCGATTCAAACTGCGGGTTTGAGTGACGATTCGGCGGTTAATCTTTATGACAAGCGTATAGACGCGAAGCCTTTTAGTGAGCCCTCAACCGTTTCCCATTGGCCAGTGAAAGAGCACTGACGCTAAGTGACTGAACAAACAAGGGTTCATTTTCCCTTGTCTTGCTTTGCTTTGCCTTTCCTTGCCTTAACTTGACTTCCCTGTCTGTCTGTCTGTCTGTCTGTCTGTCTGTCTGTCTGTCTGCAGGGACACCTCAGGACAGGGCCGGTTCTGCACCATTTTCAGGTCCTACTCCAGAGGGGCACAGGTGAGTATGTAGAATATAATGACAAAGCTTTAACAAACTTTAGCAACCTTTAACAGTTGCTCTGACTCGGAGCAGACAACTCCGTCTGAGTCTTTGTTAGAAGTGGAATGAGTCACCACCATGAGTAAATGGCTGTGTTTTTCTGCCAAGGGAGGATCGACAGACTTAAAAGCATTTTCGTGTCCCGTCACTGTGTCCGTGCTGTATTACTTATGACCCGAGTTCTACTTTAGTTTGTCAGTTTTGGGAAGAGTGCAGTGTAGGTCCTGTCTTCTCCCTTGGCTCGTCTTAAACAACAACAAAAGGAAGTGGAGGAACAATACGTGCTGTTTTGTTTTCCTGTCCGCAGGGAATCCTGTTGGTGTATGACATCACCAACCGCTGGTCTTTCGACGGGATCGACCGCTGGATCAGAGAGATTGACGAGGTAAGGGAAGGACATGGTTAAAAGGGTTTTGTGGAAATCTGCGCGGACAGGGAGAGAGTTTTGGGAGGCCTCTGGTGCGTTAGCTGTGTCCTGCACGCCTGACTGGCTCTCTCCCATAAACTCCCCTCTCTGTCTGTAGACAAGGAGGCAGCAGCTCTGCAGCACCATTTACATCCACCCAGCACAGGGCTGTCACTCTGGGCTGTCTCCTTCCTGCTGGACAGACTCCAGAGGATGTGTTCTCTCTCTCTCTCTCTATCCTCTCTCTCTCTCTATCCCTTTCTCTCTCTCTCTCTCTCTCTCTCTCTCTCTCTCAGCTGTCTTCTGAACCCCTTTTCCATGTGAGAGTGTCCTTTATGCACGTATCCTAGTCTAAATTGAGTCTGTGTGTATATGTGTGTGTATTTTGTGAGAGCAAAGGGAGTCTACTGGTATTTTTGGCCAGTTTTTTTGGATGGAGTTTTCATTTTCCTGCTCCACCTCCATAACATTCTAGAGCTGGACTGCAGCCACCTCCAGAGAAAGAGAGGGAGAGAAAGAGAGAGGAAGAGAAAGAGAGAGGGAGAGAGAGATACTGGGAGAGAGGGCGACATACAGGGAGAGAGAGAGAGAGAGAGAGGGCGAGATACAGGGAGAGAGAGAGAGAGAGAAGCTGTGGTTGTATGTTTGTTGGCTCAGCCACTGTTCTGCCAAGCTCTGTGGGATCAGATAATTCTCTCTTTTTTTTCTTTTCTGCACAGAGAAAAGAGATGCACGGAAATGAAAGAGAAAAATTAGTTAGAAAGGCAGGCAGTCCTGCCAGGGCAAAGTGAAAGATTGACTCCCAATTGGTCTGCCTGTGTCTGTAATAACCACCTTTCCTCTCTTATCTCTCTCTCTCTCTTTTTCTCTCTGTCCATCTCTCTCCTCTCATCATCTCCAGCATGCCCCGGGTGTGCCACGCATCCTGGTGGGTAACCGCCTTCACCTGGCGTTCAAGCGGCAGGTGCCCACGGAGCAGGCGCGGGCGTACGCCGAGAAGAACGGCATGACGTTTTTCGAAGTGAGTCCGCTCTGCAACTTCAACGTCATCGAGTCGTTCACCGAGCTCTCGCGCATCGTGCTCATGAGACATGGCATGGAGAAGTTCTGGCGGCCCAACCGGGGTGAGTCACACGTTCGTCGGGTCTCCAACAAGCCTGTCCGCCTGTCCCCTCACTGACAGAGCCCAACGATTTCCCTAAAGGCCAGGAGCACAAGGCCAGGAGTGCTATAGTAGACTGATGATGACATGGTTTTCTAACCACTTACATCTGCATTTCACAAAATCTTTTTTTCAAAAAAGCACTGCTTTGTGCAGTAGCCCTTAGGTCAGGAGTGACTAAAGCTGCCCCTACTGTCTGCTGTGTTCTCAGACACACAGTTTGGCTTGTGGTGTGTTTGAAGTGACCGTGGAGGAAATGCAGAAAACTGCTCTTGTCAGCAGGACTCTGCCATTAGTCTGGGCAAACCGCTCTGCGCATCATCCAAAACCAGAGCTGTGTAATTAGACACAGAAAGCCTTCAGTTTAGCTCTGCTTTTTTTTGCCCCTTCTCTCTCGCTCCCTCACTCTCTCTCTTCCTCACTCTCTCTGTCTCTCTTTCTCACTCTCTCTCTCTCTCTCACCCCCCCTCTCTCCCTATCTCTCTCCCTCTCTCTCTTCCTCTCTCTCCCTCTCTCTCCCTCTCTCCCTACCTCTCTCCATCTCTCTCTCTCTCACCCCCCCTCTCTCCCTATCTCTCTCCCTCTCTCTCTTCCTCTCTCTCCCTCTCTCTCCCTCTCTCCCTACCTCTCTCCATCTCTCTCTTCATCTCCCTCTCTCTCTCTCTCTCTTTCTCTACAGTAATATGGGAGTATTCCCATGAGACTCTGATGCCTGGCTGGATGAGTGGTTTGGCATAAATAACATTGTGCATTCCGCTAAAGTGTCTCTAATGTACTCTTTAAGTGTAGCGGCACTTTTCATTTTACTTCCTTCCTTCCCCCTTCTCTCTCTCTCTCTCTGCCCCCATTATATGTGAGCTGCACTCTCTGTATCATTTGTGTTGTGCAGTTGTCATTTCAAATCTTCCCAAAGAGAGTCGGAGGATTTTTTCCCTTTAATTTACGTTCAACGTAATGAGAGAATGAAGCAGCCAACTGAAATTCTCGTAAGGTTTTCATTGTATCTCTCCCTGAATAAATGAGAGGCATATAGGATAGGATTTTGAAGTGATTAAAGATAATTGTTCCTGATTTTTACTGAGAACAGATTGCTGTTTTTTTTTTTTATAGGTTTCGGGTTGTGAAATTTTAAAGCACCCGATTGGTTCATTCCGGTCGTACATGGAAACGGCTTTGTTTTTGTCATCTGCAGTCCGAGTGTGTCGAGGCTTTAGTGGCCTGGAATTGTGAATGTGTTGTGAACATGTGGTTAACATGCACGTGTGAATCTTCTCTCTCCCAGTGTTCAGTCTTCAGGACCTGTGTTGCCGAGCCATCGTGTCATGCACGCCCGTTCACCTCATCGATAAGCTTCCCCTCCCCGTGGCTATCAAGAGCCACCTCAAATCCTTCTCCATGGCCAACGGGATGAACGCCGTCATGATGCACGGACGCTCCTACTCGCTGGCCAACGCCGCTGGGGGCAGCAAAGGAAACAGCCTCAAACGCTCCAAATCCATCCGGCCCCCCCAGAGCCCACCCCAGAACTGCACCAGAAACAACTGCAAAATCTCCTAGCCGGGGGGGCTAGGGGGCTTGATCCCCCCCCCCGTCTCTCCCTAACACTCAGGAGTGCATGGACACATAGACCCAGGCCACAGATGGGCCAAAGCAGCATGCTGAAAACCAACTCCCTACCCCAACCCCCCAGGAAAGAAAGAAAGAAAGAAAGAAAGAAAGAGAGAGAGAGTGGAGGTGTAGAGCCAGCTTGCTGCAGGGGGTCTCTGGACACCCGCTGACTACCAGTCCACTGCAGTCATACTACAACAGATTAACACAATCTGCCAATCAACGTCCATGCCTTTGATTTCTGTTTCAGACCGAACTGAAAATACCTGTGCTGCATCAGGCTTCTTGCTTCTCACCTGGAAACAATTGACACAGTCCAGTTTTCTGCCGCCACCGCCACCTCCTCCCCAGTGGATAAGTCTGGGGAAACGACAGAGCACAGCGCGGAAAAAACCAGACACCCAGGTGAAGATGTAGGTTTTGGCTCAACCCAGTGCCGTGTTTGAAGTTCATTTCTGAAGCTCATTAAACATTGTAACACCTTAAGTCCTGGGAGCGGGCTTTTGGTTTTTTCCATCTTCATCCTCTGACTGGAATGTGTCCTTCCGCTGGTAAGGACCAGTAAGCAGGCGCTGGTACTGAAACCAGCACCTTTGCGGTTCTGGATACTGGGCTTTGGAGGACATGCCTGTGTAAGCTGAAGTAGTAGTCAGTCCATGGATGCATGCTCACTGATAAGATATGAATGACTTGTTTGGGGACTAATGTGTTAATGTGGGTAAACCAGTGAATTAAAAGCTGATATACATTGACAATAAGGGTGTCTGTTAATTGGTCAATGCTGCAGGAAGTGGTTGTTTGCACTCATGACGAGCTCACAGTGTGACTGGTTTTCTGCCCATGAAATCTGAATTTAGGACATTTTCTTTTACACACACACACAAAAAAAAGGGTGTGCATTGACCCGAAAGCTTAAAACACAAGCGTTCTCCTGGCGGACAGGGCCTCGCGGTCTCGCGTCTCCTTCTCTCTGTCCTTTGCTGGGAAGCCACGTGGGCGTGGACGATCCTTTGCCAGGTCGAGAATCTTCTCTCCTCTGATTGGTGTCGTCTCAGGGGACAGCTGGGCAAAAGAGCAGAGCTCCTTAACGCGTTCAGCTTTCGGTTTGTCCGGAAGCTTCCAAACCAGGGACGTGACATTTTTTATGCCATATCTCTCCTCCTTAAAAAAAAAAAAAAGTGATATTCTCCAGCAAATAATTCCTAGAATAACAGTGTTTAAACCCCCCCCCCCCGTGTGTGTCGCAGAAATGTCCTTCTTTTGTCCTGTGTGTCTCTCTCTCTCTCCATTGCAGGCTTGACTGATTTGTGCCAAATCTTCTTTAACCCCAACTGCTCCTGGGCATCCTGTCATTTGTGTTTTGGTTTTTTTTTTTGACATGCTAGATTTTTTTCCATGCAAATGTTAGTTCTTCTCCCACAACAAGTTCTGCTTTTCCCACTCTGTTGTCTTCTGCAACGCACCACGTTTTTTCCACATGATGTTCAAAGTGAATTCAGTGTTATTATTAGCATGTGTCAAATGCACTTGAGAAAAAAAAAAACCTTTTTTTTTTTTTTTTTCTTTGAACCGCACATAGAACAAAGCATGGTTTGAGTAGAGGTGTGTGCAAACCTGTGAGTAGAAGTAAAGAATGTCCATTGACGTTTCTAGATACTAAGCACAATTTACATATTAATGTCACAAGTGTATTGCATAATCAGGAAAGATACTGAGGGGGGGGGGGGGCGGCGAACTGTTCTAGTCCTTTTGCATAACCACAGTCAATAATCAGGCATTCCGAGGCAGGGGTTTATTTCTCCCATCATAATCTACAGCATTTCTCCTCTTCTATCCTCTCTTCTCCCCACTCCCTCTTCCAAATCAAAGCCTCCTCTGAGGAGCCATGCGTCTCCTCTGGGCTCGATGATTCACGGCCGCTGAATAATGGATGCTCTGCTCATCAATCTCCAGAGGTTTTTTTTTTTTTTTAACTCCACGCCTCAGCCAATCAGCTTCCCTGGCAGCTGGCTCTATTCACACACTGCACGAGGCGGCGCAGTGCAGTGCAGTGCTGTAAAGCCCCAGCTCCTTCTCTCTCCCACCCCCCCCCTCTCAGGGACAAGCCTCCCAGCTACGCCACCCGATGAAGCCCACTCACGGCAGGGCTGAGCGGTGGTCTGCTAACCACACCGGGGGGGCGGGGGACCCTTCTTTTTCTCATAGATGAAGAGCTGTAGGTTTTCTTCACTGCTCGGTTGACTGGCTGTCCAGCGCTACAGGCCTTTCTGCTCTGGGCTAAAGAATGAGTGAGCACAGGACAGTTGTGTGGTGTTAGGCGCTGTCATGTAGCCTGTGGCTGACCTTTGTACTGCTAAGCTCACTGTGTCTGCGTGTGTGTGTGTGTGAGTGTCATTGGCCTTTGAGAGCCTTTTTCTGTATTGCTCTAAAACTCCTAAGTCTGTGGTTTTAGGAATGGTTCAGAACGCTGTGCCGTTTTGTGCTGGGATCATTTGTAGACAGTAGTTTTAGTCGTTGAGGGGAGGAGGGAACTGGGTGTTATCTGTGATGCACATCATATGGTGTGACAAAACTGTGTGACGTAGCTAGAGAAAAGACCAGTTTCATCCAATTGTTTTTTGTTCTTTTGTATTGTCATGTGTTGGTTTTTTATGATGCCTCTTGATCCAATTATATATTCCAACCTTGTTTTTCCCCCCTTTAAAAGCTGTTCCCTAAATTTTTTAAAGGACTGTGTTAGAAGTTGTGGTGGTAGACTGTGTGATCGTACAGAGAGGTGGCACTCTTAACTAAAGGGAAGAGTTATCTTCATGTGGGAAGACTCCAGCCGTAAACACTATTCTTCTCTGCTTTAAGCTGCTCAGTAACTTAAATAAGGAATGATGGAGTGTTCCCATAGCAACACACCCAACATTCATTTTTAAATTATTGCTTGTACAGTTCCTTGTGTATGAAAAGCAACGACTTTTACACAGAATTGATAAGATTATCATTAAAATGAATTGGAATTTGGTTACATTAATGGTGTCGTGTTTTGATTCTTTTTTTTGTTTACTTTTACCATATCAACACGTGTAAACACTGGCCAGAATCACGTATGTGGTGTTGAATAAGTGCAGCCCTGTAACATAACCTGTGGTGCTATTCACAAACATCAACCTTTATTTACAAATGAACAGATGGCCCCTGTAGCAGCCCTGCAACAGCAGCACTGTGCCGTTTGATTTAGCCGGTGCTGCCATCTACTGGCCACAGTAGAATCAGACCCAAATCTTCACAGAACACGGGGCTTGAACAAAAATCACAGTTGTGTGATTGACATTAACACTATGAGGGCAGCCAAAAGATCCTCCTAGAACCTCATAAAGACATTGTGAAACACTTCTCAGACATGAAACAGATTTCATAGTCCTACATATCCAGGGGAAAGGTATTCATCCAGTTCTGTGTGAAGGACGGAACTGTGCTAACATCCTGAGAGGAGGAAAAGAGAAAAACAAAACACAGAACATATTTTATGAGTAAATTAGTGATACTGACCACATTTTAAAACACACCTATCTATAAACTGAAACCACTAAACCTCCAAACCACTGAATCCTATGTTTGAGTGAAAAAAATAACAGTGTTTGAGCATCAAAGACTATGAACTTCTCGGTACGATCAGAAAACCTTTGTGTTGGGGTTCTGTAGAGTACAGTGAAATGCAGGTGTTTGCATGGTAGGTGTTTGAGCTGTCAGTCAGCTCAGGAGTGAGCTGACTGGTCTACCAACACCTGTTGCCAGGACTGCCCTGTGTGCTTTCAGACACAGACCCTGGCAGGAATGCATCACTGCCTGGAGGGAGTTCAGTCTTGGGCTGTCTTTGGAGTCTGTTCAGAGGGCCGAGGCCGCGACCCCTGCCCCGGGCAGGCCGAGGAGATGGCGGCTGCTCGTTCTCCACCCAGCACTCCACCCTGGCAGGGGACTTACGCTGGCCTGACCGTGAGGGGCTCTGGGCTTGGCCCTGGGCTGCCCGTGGGGGAGAGGGTTTGCTGGGTTGCCTGATGGGGGGCAGGGGTAGGGGTTGGGGTTGTAGGAGTCTTCTTGGGGGTGAATCTGTGGTTTCCACTACTGACTCTCTGCCTGCTCCTACTCTCTCCTCTCTCTGTGTGCTCCCTGCTGGGCTTGGGCTTGTCCCAGCGTCCCTGTCCTCACACACAGCACTCACTGATTTATCCCTATCAGTCTCATCTTTATAATGCACCTGAAACATACAACACCCTTTTGGCATTAAATAACGCTACAACTACCTACACGAAGAGTAACTAAATAACACTTCATTGCCTAAACACCATTTTAAAATAAACTCGGAGGGGCTGGTCTACGTCAGCGAGTGTCAAACAGGAAAACATGACATTTCATTGGCAGGTGCTATAATCAGTGTGTTCCATCCATTTAGTATTTTACTACTTAACCAACAAAAGTACTGGTACAGCAAAACAGGAGAAAGTAACCACAGGAGAAAGTAACCCCTTTGGCTTTTGAAACAGACTCGTGCATATTTCATTCGTAAAATCAAATCGGAAAAAAACACCCTCTCTTGCTAAGTGAAAACACAGATATAGTGTGTAATCATAATGCTGAAGCCAGAACTTCATTTTAACAGTCTGGTCTTGTAAAAAGTGTTTTGTTCTAACAGCCATGTCTAAAGTGCTGTAGTGATAATCGCTGTGTTTGAAATCTGCATCAGTGAGCCTCACCTGTGGACTTTGACTGAACTATGTCATTAGCAGTGACGCTAACGACTGTTTTTGCTGTGGTCTGTTAGACTGACCTGGGATATGGAGATGCCTGAGGGCCTCCTCTGTTTCTGTGTACTCTGTAGTTTATTCAGCAGGAAGGCTTTGTCCTTCCCCTCCTGGTCAACAGACAAGGGACAGGCTTGAGAAACACAAAGTGTCTTTTTCTTTATCAATGAACAGGCAGCGAGGTTGCCACGGAGACAGACTAAACAGCCTTAGGGCCGTGTCAACATCAACTACTTACATTTGCAATTTGCTCTCGTAGAGTCCTGATGAGCTGCTTCCTTCCCTGAGCCACTTGCCAAATAAAGTAAGTCAGCACGCTGGAAGGGAGGAGAGAGGAGTTATATACAGTAAGTGAACACGCTGGAAGGGAGGAGAGAGAGGAGTTATATACAGTAAGTGAACACGCTGGAAGGGAGGAGAGAGAGGAATTATATACAGTAAGTGAACACGCTGGAAGGGAGGAGAGAGAGGAATTATATACAGTAAGTGAGCATGTGGGAAGGGAGGAGAGAGAGGAGTTATATACAGTAAGTGAACACGCTGGAAGGGAGGAGAGAGAGGAGTTATATACAGTAAGTGAACACGCTGGAAGGGAGGAGAGAGAGGAATTATATACAGTAAGTGAACACGCTGGAAGGGAGGAGAGAGAGGAGTTATATACAGTAAGTGAACACGCTGGAAGGGAGGACAGAGAGGAGTTATATACAGTAAGTGAACACGCTGGAAGGGAGGAGAGAGAGGAGTTATATACAGTAAGTGAACACGCTGGAAGGGAGGAGAGAGAGGAGTTATATACAGTAAGTGAGCATGTGGGAAGGGAGGAGAGAGAGGAGTTATATACAGTAAGTGAACACGCTGGAAAGGAGGACAGAGAGGAGTTATATACAGTAAGTGAGCATGTGGGAAGGGAGGAGAGAGAGGAGTTATATACAGTAAGTGAACACGCTGGAAGGGAGGACAGAGAGGAGTTATATACAGTAAGTGAACACGCTGGAAGGGAGGACAGAGAGGAGTTATATACAGTAAGTGAGCATGTGGGAAGGGAGGAGAGAGAGGAGTTATATACAGTAAGTGAACACGCTGGAAGGGAGGACAGAGAGGAGTTATATACAGTAAGTGAGCATGTGGGAAGGGAGGAGAGAGAGGAGTTATATACAGTAAGTGAACACGCTGGAAGGGAGGAGAGAGAGGAGTTATATACAGTAAGTGAACACGCTGGAAGGGAGGAGAGAGAGGAGTTATATACAGTAAGTGAACACGCTGGAAGGGAGGAGAGAGAGGAGTTATATACAGTAAGTGAACACGCTGGAAGGGAGGAGAGAGAGGAGTTATATACAGTAAGTGAGCATGTGGGAAGGGAGGAGAGAGAGGAGTTATATACAGTAAGTGAACACGCTGGAAGGGAGGACAGAGAGGAGTTATATACAGTAAGTGAGCATGTGGGAAGGGAGGAGAGAGAGGAGTTATATACAGTAAGTGAACACGCTGGAAGGGAGGACAGAGAGGAGTTATATACAGTAAGTGAACACGCTGGAAGGGAGGACAGAGAGGAGTTATATACAGTAAGTGAGCATGTGGGAAGGGAGGAGAGAGAGGAGTTATATACAGTAAGTGAACACGCTGGAAGGGAGGACAGAGAGGAGTTATATACAGTAAGTGAGCATGTGGGAAGGGAGGAGAGAGAGGAGTTATATACAGTAAGTGAACACGCTGGAAGGGAGGAGAGAGAGGAGTTATATACAGTAAGTGAACACGCTGGAAGGGAGGAGAGAGAGGAGTTATATACAGTAAGTGAACACGCTGGAAGGGAGGAGAGAGAGGAGTTATATACAGTAAGTGAACACGCTGGAAGGGAGGAGAGAGAGGAGTTATATACAGTAAGTGAACACGCTGGAAGGGAGGAGAGAGAGGAGTTATATACAGTAAGTGAACACGCTGGAAGGGAGGAGAGAGAGGACTTATATACAGTAAATGAACACGCTGGAAGGGAGGAGAGAGAGGAGTTATATACAGTAAGTGAACACGCTGGAAGGGAGGAGAGAGAGGAGTTATATACAGTAAGTGAACACGCTGGAAGGGAGGAGAGAGAGGAGTTATATACAGTAAGTGAACATGCTGGAAGGGAGGAGAGAGAGGAGTTATATACAGTAAGTGAACACGCTGGAAGGGAGGAGAGAGAGGAGTTATATACAGTAAGTGAACACACTGGAAGGGAGGAGAGAGTGGAGTTACGGGCACTGAGTGAGTGAACTCTGGACTTTGACCCTGTAAAGTACCCATCCAGTCTCAGCTCTGACAGTCAGCTGAGTCATTTTATTGTCTTTTACTGATAATTCTCCTGACAGCTGACATTTATCATCTTTAGAATTAGAATTAGAATCTCTGTGATCGCTTACACACACACACACACACACACACACACACAGTGAGCAGTGAGTAGTGAGTTAATCTCTGCATTTAACCCATCCTCTAGTGACCACACACACACACACCGGGAGCAGGAGCAGGAGCAGTGGGCTGCGTGGCTGCACCCGGGAGGCAGTTGAGGATTAAGTGTGTTGCCCAAGGGCACTTCAGCCGTGGATGTTGTTTGGGGGGGGGGGGGGGGGGGGGGGATAGTGCAGGTTTGGAATGAATGGTGTGTAATTCTCCTTGGCACCACTGATTTAAATGCCATGTCTGTAACATAGGTCTGTTACTACATCACCTCTTGCCACAGACAAAAACATCACTACTTATATATTATATTACCCACTACATTTTATGTTACGTTACGTGTAACCTCCATTCCTTTTCTTTTTGTAATGGTGGTGCTATCTGTTACGTTTTCACTATTTAACCATTATACAACGTTTAACTTTCTCAGCCCCCCGCAGAGTTTTTTCTACCATATGTATACGCTGTAAAAACACTGAAACACTTACAGAACAATGAGGGTAAGGAGGTAGAAGAAGAGTTCGTTTTTTATCACGTTGTAAAATATCCAGGAGATCCACTGAGACCCAGGGATTGCCTGAACAGTATCAGCCCAGTCCTGGACTGCCTGGAAGGGCCTGCTCAGGCCCTGGAACGGGCCGCAGAGCTCTGAAGGTTTCAGGCTGTGAACCAGAGAAAAAGAAGAGGAAGAAGGAAAGACAAACAGGACTATTTGTGCTCTGATGGGACAATAGAGCAGTGAGGTGAATTCCATGTCAGTTGATGGAGAAGTGAGCGGTACCTCCACACGGTGTACGCGACCAGAGACAGCGCGCCCACGTAAGACGGGAAGAAGAGCAGAGCGATGTAAACCGTCTGCATCTGCGCAGCTCGGCCAGACTGTCTGGGCACCTGGCAGTTCATACTCAAACTCACCTGGGCAGGAAACACAGAGCAGAGCAGAACAGTGCTAATCATCACCTTTCTTAAGCCCTCACCAACACAACCCCAGTGTGTGTGTGTGTGTGTGTGTGTGTGTGTGTGTGTGACATGAGACCGTACCTTCTTCAGGTAAAAAATGAGGAAAAGCTTAATGAACTGAATGACCGGCAGCAGTGGAGAGAAATAAATTCCAATCCTGTGGATGAAAAAGAGAGAGAGAATCAGGAAAAACAAAAGAATGAAACTGGCAACCTTTCTCCAGCAGAGCCACGAGTCCACGCAATCCAAATGAATTTAGCCAATCTAAACATATGCACTTAATCAGGAATGGGGCAAACTTGTCTTCCCCCACCCTGCTGTGAGAGACAGTTAGGTTCTCCAACCGTGGGCAGTAAAGCATAAAGAGTCTGACTGTGGTTTACCATGCTAGAGTCTGGGCGTTGATCAGATCCAAAACGTTTGTGGCAATGTCGAACTCTGGGACGCCGAGACTTGGAATTAACTTGGTCCCAATAATACTGTAATGACAAAAAAGTACAAAACTATAATGCTCATGCCTCATGTAGATCATGCTGTGAAAAGCAGATGTAATTCATGAATGCTTAATCCACAAGTTACTGCATACAACAGGACGGTGAGGAAAATTAGTAAATGAGGGAAATACAGATTTTGACATCTCATCTTATGTCAACATCTCTGCTACACTTTTAATTCATCTTTATGTTACATTTGTCAATTTGTCAGCGTATTATAAATAAAAAGATTTAATTGATGAAATTATATTTAAAAAAAATCTTACTGCTAATCTGCTATTTTAACCTTTGGTGTTAAATCTAACCCTCCTAAGTATAATAAAACAGTAATTCCTGAACCCAAACACACACAGAGTGAAGGTTTAAAAAACATAAATGAAAGGTTTCGTGAACTCACTTGCGAAGGAATTCTCCAAAGAAGGATCCGAAGAGGGAGAAGATAAAGTCCACTATGACCAGCCGGTAGACACTCTGTCCAACATAGGACTCCCAACACTACCACAGAGAAGAGAGACAGTGTCCATGTGATATGACAGATAGGTTTACCACTACACATCACTCAGATCAGTACTAATTACAGGGCCAATCATGGATACACTGTGACCTACTGAAACACTGGTGGGCACATCTGTCATCCAATGGTGACACAGAATTCCCAGTATAGACATCTTGAGCAGGACATTTCTGAGGATAAAACAGAATGAGGTGTTTCATTAGACCTGGTATTTCAGTTCAGTTTTGCCTTGCACTGCTAGACAGCTCATTTTCATATTCATTTTATCTTTCATTACGCAGTACAATTAGCCACTCAGGAAGTGAAAACTACAGGCAGTTTTGAATGATTCACAAAGAATGGTACAAAGAACAAAGAATCAGCCAATTTTGAAACTCAGGCTTCTTGAAAGGTCCCCTCTATTTCCACCTGTGAACTTCGCGTGAACCTCGTGTGAATGGGTAAAAACTGCATTTCCAGTTTAACGAAGAGCATTCCTCTACAGGGCTACAGGATTTTATTGTTAAGGGAATTAAAGTTGTGATTAGTAATGACCTTTGTCAGTCTATTTTTACACAGATCAAATTTCCTCCTTTAAACAAGACGACCTGATGCTGCCAGTCCACTGACTGACTACATGAAACTTCAGCTCAGGTAAGATGCAGGCTGACATATTTTGTGATCAGACAGTTTTAACAGGTGAACATGTAAAAGTGTGCCGTTCAGACCTTAAGATGTTGATGTAGATCTTTGTGCGAGGGTTGGAGCGCTGATCCACTCTGCTTATGAGAGAGAAGAGCAGAGGAACCACCAGGTTGATCAGAGACACCACCACAGGTACGGCCAGCGTGGAGGCCTCGGTGACCAGGTTATCTGGATCCTGAGATATGTTGGAGACCTACAGCCAAACACAAAGACAACACAAAACTCAACACAAAGCCAAACACAAAGACAACACAAAGCCAACAGAAAGACAACACAAAACTCAACACAAAGCCAAACACAAAGACAACAACACAAAACCCAACACAAAGCCAACACAAAGCAAAACACATAACTCAACAAAACCCAACACAAAGCCAACACAAAGCAAAACACACAACTCAACAAAACCCAACACAAAGCCAACACAAAGCAAAACACATAACTCAACAAAACCCAACACAAAGCCAAACACAAAGCAAAACACATAACTCAACAAAACCCAACACAAAGCCAGCACAAAGCAAAACACATAACTCGACAAAACTCAACACAAAGCAAAACACATGACTCAACAAAACCCATCACAGAGCCTAACACAAAGACAACACAAAACTCAACACAAAGCAAAACACATAACTCAACAAAACCCAGCACAAAGCCCAATACCAAGACAATACAAAACTCAACACAAAGCAAAACACAAAGCAAAATACATAACTCAACAAAACCCAACACAAAGCAAAACACATGACTCAACAAAACCCAACACAAAGCCAAACACAAAGACAACACAAAACTCAACACAAAGCCAACACAAAGCAAAACACACAACTCAACAAAAACCACCACAAAGCCAAACACAACTCAACAAAAACGACCTCAAAGGTCAACAAAAAAGCAAAACACAGCTCAACAAAAACCACCACAAAGCCAAGCACAAACCTCAACAAAACTCAACACAAAGCCAAACACAAAGTTCAACACAAAAAGCAAATACAAAGTCTAACACAAAGCTCAACACAAAACCACACACAAAGCTCAACATGAACACACAGAGGGCCCAAAGCTTAAACAACATCACCCAATACCTGCAGGCATGCATACAAGGTGCAGTGTGGTAGATGCCGCTCTTGTTTATTGAATGTTACTCATCTAAGTCATTATGGGTGATACAAAATAAACAAATGTTTGAACTTTACAACCTGATCCTGGAGAAGGAAGTAGACAGCCGCGCAGCAGCCCACGGCCAGCAGTACTGAAATGAGCCAGGACAGGAGATGACGTGCCACATTTTCCATTCTCTCTGACAGCGACAGCACTGCCCTCCGCTGTATTCGCTCTGATAACGATTCCTAAAAGGTCCAAAACCAGCGTGTCACAGGCCCGAGAGAGGGCAACACACTTAGTAACTCTAAAAGCATGTTTGTACAAAGGGCAGAGACCTTGAGCTGGACACATAAGTTATTCTTGTTATGCTGGACGGCTTTCTCGTTCACAACACTGAAATCCCAGCTGCACAGCAGTCTCCAGGCACCTCCAGAGACAGAGGCTGAGTGCAGAACGAAATTCGTCTGAAAGGACTTCGCCATGCTGGGAGCAGAAAAAGGGAAATAAATGTTGGCTCGAACTCTTTCAAATATGTGTCAGTAAATCATGCAAATAGGTCTTGTGTCTCAGTGAGGAAAGAGGACTCATTACCTGTAGATGAGAGATATCCCACAGAGAAGAAAGTAAGCAGCCATAGTGAAGAAGTACGCCAGCTGCATGTTATAGGGTGGTGGTGTTTCAATGACCTCACCGTCATAGCCACCGTAGAAAAAAACAGTCTGGTTAAAATAACCCTACAGGAAAAAAAAAAACACTAAATTAGGCTTACCTGGAGGTCAACAAATGTAAACCTTATTAGAAAAACGGAACAAACAGAGCACGCTGCTCATGCAAAGCAAACGAACCACTCCCGTGAGAAGCTCCAGGCCTCTGAAGCCGGTGGCGTGGGTTATGTTTGGAGCATGTATGATCTGGGGCAACGTGATGAAGCAGAAATTGATGAGCAGAGAGAAGACGTTAAACATGAGAAGCCATTTGAGGAACTGGAAGTAGGAGAGGACAGAGGTGCCGAACGTGCCCCCTATCTCCTTCAGAGTGTTCTGCCAAATGACCAAGAACCGCCTGGCTGTCACCAAACCAGCGCCGAACCTGCGGAAAGACTGAGCGGGCGCAGAAACGCATGAGCGTAGGGCTGTAGGTGGAAATTCAGCCAGGGTTTACATGGCAGGACAATGAAACTTGTCACAGGTGGTTAGATTACTGGTTAAGAACTACAAATGACAAAGTAAGAGTATGGAATCTGTAGTTGTTTTATGAATATACGGTTGGAAGGAGAGTTTCTCTTTACCCGAGAGGCTTGCTCAGAGAAATCGGTACAACAGGTGGGGAGGCGACTTTTTTTAGAAAGCTTTGCTGAAAATACCTGGGACCTAGCAAAGAAAATAACAAGCGAACATACATCTATCAGAAAGTGTCCAGGTTACTATAAGACAACACTACACGTTCTGATACCTGTGGTCATTTAGCAGGTGTGCCAGCATATATAGGAAAATAATGTGGCGTGATTCTTGAGTATTTGTTAAGGGTAAATCAAAAGCATAATATTATGAAAATGACACATAGAGCACCTGATATTTCTCCTTTCATTAAAATTCATAGGAAGACCTCGTATTCTTTGCCTGCAGGCTCTGCTTGGCAGTTCGACCAGCTCTCTGACCAGCTGTACTGTTTCTGTGAGAAGGAAATAAATATAGGATCAATGTTTAACAGCACAACCACAGGTGTTTTCCATGTTGGTTACATCCCGGAATAATACCTCACTTGTTCATTTAAGTAATATTAGATAGCAACTCACGTAACTATTTACATTTATGTCTATTCATTTAGCAGATGCTTTTATCAAAAGTGACCTCCAAAACAGGCAGAATACAAACCATACAGCCGTTAATGAGCTGCCTGTTGCATACGTCCCAGTGACATGTTCATTATTAAACCAGATACAAATGTAAGAGCGTTGAAGGAAAATAAGAGAGTGGACTACAAGTGGATCAAACGCCCCCATAATACAAAGTATGAAATACCTCTGGCAACAAGAATCACAAAATAATTGCTAGGTATTACTGGTCACCGAGGGAAAAAATATACATCATAAAAGTCAATGCACACAGGGCAATATGAGCGTCAGCAGAAATTTATAGTAATTGTAAGGAAGTTCCATGAAATATACATCATAAAAATTTGAGTAGACACACTGTAACATCTGAGCCATTGAAACAGTGGGTAGGGGTCGAGTATAAAGGGCTGGGACAGTTTGTGGCTGTGGAGGTAAGGATTTCAACTATGTCATATTACTATATAATTAGAACATTTTAATTTCCCTTATGTAAAAACAAGAGCTTTTTCCACAACTTCAGCTACCAGACAGGTAAAGCAAACACCCACTCTACCACTACAGGCACTGGCTAAGGCAGCCACATCCAGACAGCCCAGTTAGACCCAGCTTACCATTCTCTACCTCCTCCTCTATCTCGTCCTCAGTCAGTCCCAGGTTTCCAAAGTTTCGCCATGTTCCATGGCCTGCGTAGATACTCCTTCTCATCCCTTTCTTCTGCTTACTGGACAGCTCTAACAAGACAAAAATAACTCTCCCTTCACTGAAATCAGCATTTGTACGGTGCCGGCTGCGTTCAGCGGGCTATGACACACGCAATCCATGTAGAGCCAACAAGGAAATGGCCGGTTATTATCTGAGCAAGATACAAGGTTCGAAGGATTGCCTCTACTTTTTTTTCCTCCCTTTGTGTGTTGTAGTCAAGGCAACGATAAACTAGCCAATTACCTGCAGGAGAATCCTACATGCAGGTGTAACATTTCAAATGACATATGCTCTTCGGTTACTCATTAACAAATTCCCAGCAGTTAGCCTAAAGTTAAAAGACAGTCAAACTGTCTCCACAGTTGTAATGAGGTTTCAGCTAACTTCAGAATGTAAATCCTCTGGGTTTCTGGTCAGAGAAGATTTTTTTTTTATTGATGTTTCCAATCTCACCTCTCTTTGCATCACTGGGGACCCTTTTGTGCCTTTCTGATTTAACCGATGAAGCTTTTTTATGGGCTGGATGAAAAACAGCAAGACATCACACCAATGCATATTCATGATGATTTAACCTTTGTCAAATGTAGTCATGGTGAATTTTTTCAACCTACTCACCTTGGCCATGCTGCTTTTGAGGGATTCCTAGTCGTGGGGGGAGCGGTACACGGTTTTTGTCTCCAGACTTGGGACTATTTTGCACTATGGTGCATGGAGCTAATCCAGACTGCTCATCAGCAGAGACAGTTGTTCTGTTTACCTCCGAAGGGTTATGGACAGAGAATAGGGGGCTTTTGAATGAGATCCTCCTAATTTGGTGGTGGTGGTGGTGGTGGTGGTGGAGGGAGGGGGGTGGGGTGGATGGAGATTTTGGTATATGTATTAAGTTGGTCAAAGAAATGAGCGATTTGCTTTACCATTTCGTCGCCAATGTCAAAGTATATATATATATATATATATATATATATTGGTTCGATAGATATCAATGTACAAGAAAATGGTCATTTTTTCTTGTGCAAGTCTTTATCACTAAACAACATTAGAAATATTGTACTTCAGTAAGCAAAAGTTCATGTGTACAACAAGCAAGATGATAAGAAAACATGCATACTTTCTTTCAGTTTCCCGAGGGCTTGACTCCTGGCTAGGAGACACTAGACGTCTGAACATTACTAATCGTGTTAGTCGTCGATGTTACCTGACAAAAATGTACAATAAGCAGTTTACTCCATAGTAAATTGCTACCGATTACGTCTCTACTGAAGTTAGCAAAGCTACACTAGCTGTGATTTATATTACAATTCTAAACATCTGTAAACAAGTAAAGATTAAATGCTAAAGGTAAACCTGCAAAACAATGTTTGACAGTTTGATCGACAACCTTGACTGGTTAGGTAGATAGACAATATAAGTTAACGTTAAAGCATAAAAACGTTAAAGCTAGACACCAATCTTACACAATTTAGCTGGCTAGCGATCCAAGAATATTTTAACTAGCCACTTCATAACCGTTAACTTTCAGCGTAACCGTAGCTGTTCTTCTTGAAAACAAACAAGCAAACAAATTCCTATTAAGTTTACTATGCTCATACATACTATGAGCTCAATGTTTCGCAATGTAATAGTAAGCTTTGCTTTTCTCGTGGTCAGTTTGCTGACTTTAACTAGTTTGCAATATCTGTAATTATTTAGACTGGAGTTACAGCGGTTTGTCTGAACTCAGGTGTTCCCATTACATATGGTGTCTTTCAACAACACATATACTTTTATTATTTTTTTAATTTACAAATGTATTTATTTTTGCTGTGTCTTCCCGAAAAATTGGTGAGTTATTTAGTGTAAATGACGTTATTTCTCCTCCATCAGACCTTTTATATTATTGAAGACCTAACAATAGGTGGCAGCGTTGAAACACAAATGATTCACTGAGAGGCCTTCAAGGGCTCAGTGTTGCCGCCGTTTGAGCCATTAGCCTGTATCTAATAAGCACCCAATGCTCCAAGGACTGTAGATTCTGTGTAGGCGTACACAGTGAAATTTTTGAGATTTTATCCAAATTAATTTTTGTTAAGTTAATTAAGGTCAACCCTAATGTCTGAAAGATAGTGTTGAATGTGGTAGCAGAATAATAATGTGATGCTAAAACAGCAAATGACAGAAACAGATGATTCAGAAATTAAATTAAACAAAAAAGAGATAAGGAGTGCACTTCTCTCTATTTTGGCTATTCACTCCAAGAGGCAGCATTGAAGAAAGCAATGTTAGGAAAGTTGCTGTGCCGTTTATTGACAGACTATTGTTCCTGTGAATTTTTAATTAGTCTTTTTTTGTCTGTTCTCTGCTGTTGCTGAAGCTATGGTCAAAAAATCTAATATCAAGTCCAAATGTATCTGTTATTTACTAAAATGTTGACAATTTCAGTACACTGCTAATCTGGCAGGCATTACATAGATCACTTGTTGCCATTAAGCAGATGATAAGGTGTTACATAGACCCAATAGAACTATATTACAATATCGTTACGTAACTGCACTATTGCGTTATTATAGTATCGTCAAAATATTAAGTAAATTTTTTGGTTATGTCTTACAGGGATTTTAAAATTGTAATAGAAGTGTGGTTTGAAGCATGGAATTCTATATGACTTTTCCTGAACTTTGAAAATGAGGTGTTTTCATACTGTTTTCATGTCCATCTCGGTTTTAGATATCGAATGGGTCTGGATTAGACAGCGTTGTTAACTCCACTGTACGGCTGTTCATCGCTGACAACCATTTTGTATCACCATTAGTCTCTGCTTTACCCAGGCCGGACTTCAACCGTCTTCCACCTGCCAGAATAAGGTCTCACCTGTTTTAAGCAGAACGCAGTAAGGGCCAATTAGCAGGTGTTAGCCTCAAATCGGCTAATCTGTGCTCCGTGTACCATGCTTCGGCGCGGGTACTTTGACCTCACTCATAACTTGTACGAGGCTGCTGCAAGAGCAAGCTTTTTATTTTTTTGGTCACCAGTGGAAGGACAGTCTGTTAAATATCAGCTTGGCTCAAACAGGGTACAGGCTAATACGCTTTTCACTGAGCTATTAAATCTACCCGTTTTGCTCTCCTCCACATTTGAGTGAGAACTCTACGGACGGTCTTTTATTTCCAACAGACAGGCTAAATGGAATGTGCCGTAGCAGTATGCAGTAAAGCAACAATGTTTTTTTTTTTCGGGATTCCAGTCAGGCAAATGTCAACTGAATTATTTTGCCATCAGAGATAGCATTTAAGGGACGAATAATGAATCGAATCACAGTGACCTACTGTATGCGCGCGAGCGAGCGTCTATTGAGAAATAAGAGTTTGCGTTTGATCCCGTAGCCTCCCCGTGTTTCCTTTGGTCATTTTCTTGTAGCAGAGGTCACGCCCACTTACCAGTGTCATTAGCTCGTGGCAGATCGAGGAGCAGCGCTGGAGCCATGACTGTTTGGGCTGGGGTGACACGAGGGGGTTAGGGAGTGCGGGGGCGGGGGAGGAGGTGGGATGGGATGGTGAGAATGGGGGGTGGGGCAGTCACTGGGGCCTCTGTCACTCAGTGACTCACCCAACCAGTCACGATGTGCAGATGAAGACGCGCAAACAATGCGAGAAGTGGAAAAGGGGGGTAGAAACCCATAAAACATCAATGCATTAATGTAAGGCCTCAGTGACTCTTCTATTCTGTCAAAATGACTCATGAAATATTCATAGCAATAATAGGGTAGATTATTCTTGTGCAGCGAAACCCGATCAGAATGGGTAATTGTATCTACTGCTTCAGTGAGGGGAGAGCGTGGAGTAAGGGTTGGGTTGGAGAAGGGGGGAAGGGGACATGGCTCTAAATCGAGACCAGACAACGCCGTGTGTCATTCTTAATGAAGGCTTGGGAACACACTCTGTCACTGCAGTGAAATGCAAACTCAAGGATGGATGAAATCCTGGTGTAATTAAATGATGTGGCGGAGCCCCTTTCCCTCAGACTGTGACTGTGCCCCCCCCCCCCCCCCCCTTTCAGTGTCTGATTTGTCCCTGTCCTTCTCTCCTCTACATCTCTCTTATTTTACACAGACAACCTCACACGACTCTCAATGTGTTTCCCAGCACGAAAGAATATTGCATAACCTCAGCGAATGAACAATGTATGCTGAGAGGAGCTGAACAGCAAAACGAGTGGGTTTTTTTTTTTCTCTCTCTCTCTCTCTCTGCTTTTTTTTTCTTTTTGAAGGCTGACACAGATGAGAAAAAAAAATCTTCCAAGACTTCACGCACACCTTACAGATAAACATAAACCTACTTGATTCATCTATGAGGCAGTGGGATAGGTCTTGGGGGCCGGTGAGGGGGGGAGGGCTATGTTTTACTTTCTCTCATGGTCATTTGCGAGTGTGCGGCTTGCTGCCTCCTCGCTGGCCTTTGGATAAAGTGCCTATGTGGTGGCCATCCCTCACCGTCCTCTTATTATCTGTGTGTCAGCCGGGCTCATCCCGGCTCCCAGACACAGAGCCGTGGTTCAAGGCTCCAGTTTCCTGATAGGAGCATTACGTCTGTCATGGTGCTTAAGCACCACCAGGTAAGCACACCACCCCACTATTCCACCAAGCTAGCCCCCCCCCCCCTCCCCCGCTCGAATCAGATAAGGGAATCAGGCATAGGGTAATTCAACATGGGTTCGGTGGCTGCCTTCCGCTAGAATTCTGAGATTCGCTCTACCTATCTCTAAGATAAAAAAAGAAAGAAAAACAGTGATAATATTACTGACAAAACATAGCCTTTACCTCCCACCAGCCTGCTCTGTGGCTGTGGAGGAAACACTGCTTTATTATTTAAGTTGTTGGAAGTGGCTTACCCTACTGAATATCAACATGCTGAGATTTCAGTGGTGCCATTTATTTGTTTTTGTTTATTTGTTTTCTGTTAAAAAAAGAAAAGAGAAGAAAAAAGAAACGTGAGAGATTTTAATTTCAGGTTTGTGGACATGCAGCTGGAGGAGTAGGGGTTTAGATGAAGTAAATTTTTTTTTTTTTTTTTTGCATTTTTGTAATATATTTGCATTTTTAAGTCAGAGCATCTTCATCCCAGTGAACATCAGGCCGCCTTGCGCCTCCACGTTATCGAACAAAAATATGTCTCCCCCCCCACCCCCACCCCCACCCCCCAAGTTAAGCTCTTAAGCATATGACTCAAGACAGGTGTGGGCTTAGCAGATAATATTTAACTGTATTTGCTGAACTAGCTGGGCTCTCCGTGTGTTTTATTTACCTCCGAGTGTAAAGTAGCTGTGTCTTTCTGCTGGAAGGGCAGTCAGAGCCCCACACACGTGTCCCAGGATTCTCAGGGTTGCGTAATCATACTGTGGCCTGGCTCCGGGTGGGGGGGGGGTGGGGAGTAATAGCTGAGGAGCAGGGGACGAGAGGGGTAAGCTCCGTTCTCACTTACTCTGACCCGACGCGCACATTAGAACACGGGTTAGTGAGCTGTGGAGAAAATGTGTAATTTGAAATTCTGGGGCAGTGTAATTTGTCAAGACGGGTGCTCCGTCATTACTCACCATGTCAGGCCAGGCAAATATTTATTGGATGCCTTCAATAATAAATGGAACGCTGGAGCATCTGACACTTTGGGTTTGGGGAAATGAGTAATGAGCGAGCGTTGAGGGACTGTGGAGAAGATGCCCTCTGCACTCCATGGGGTTCGGAGAGTACCACTCGCCTCTCCAGCCCAAGAGCTAAACAGTGCCATGGGGCATTAGCCATGAACGAGGTCCAAAATAATATCAAAGCCTTTAATGAGGTGAATTAATAAGGTTAAAGTGTAAGGAATATGTTCTAAGCATTTGAAAGCTGTCAGTGCTCAATGTGGCTTGAATTCCCCACCTCATCTTTGCAACATTTAGATTTGCCTGCATCTTTTTTCTTCCCTGTAAAAGAAGAACGAATGTAGGAAAAAAAAAACAAAAACTTACAAACATGAAAAGTTGCGTGTTTGATGGTGTCCAAATCTCATGTTCTTGCTCATGCACTAACGTGGTGAGACGCGTTATGATAATATACCTGCCAGAAGAGCAACGGCTCACGTTTCATGTCTTATCCTCTCTAGCGCCTCTCAAGCGCCTCGCAAAATTTGATCTAAAATCCAAAGTCCAAAACATCCGATTCCTCCCAAGGAAAAAGTTGTCTTATTTTTCCGTCCGTAGCATTGACGCAACAAATGGGCAACTATGTCATTATGATTGAGTGGGTCACTGTCCAACAGGCTGTAAGCAGTCCTCCTGTGTCTTACTGTGTGTGTGTGTCTGTGTGTGTGCATGTGGGGGGGGGGGGGGGGGGGGGGGTGTTTGACCTGGATATGGGTCATTTAATTCTGACCAGGTGCTGCCTAACTCCAGCAGGCCTCCCAAACAAACATTCATCATCTAAGCAGAGTGCCTCAGCTCCTGGCTTAATATCTGTCCCAGTGGCCACACTCCACTAGACACACAGAGCACTGTCCGCAGGTCCGCAGGCTAAACACATACATTTTCATTTCATCAAATATACCTTTCCTGCCACCCACTGAAGTATATGGGGTCTTTGAAAAAGAAGGTGAGTAGCTGTCAAGGGTTACGGGTGTCGAAGATGAAACCCTGTTCGTGTTTCCTGTTTTTCCCCCGTGTGTGCAAATGCTAAACTTTATGAATATGAATAAGATCATTCGTTTTCATCCATTAGGGCATTGTTGTTGTGATTAATTCCGAATGCGGGGCGTCGTCGCCGGAAGACTCGCCTCGTGGTTTTTCCGCCGTTCGTGTCGATCGCTCAAACCTGAAGCAAGGGCATATGCCGTGAGGTGAGCAGTCGTTTGTCATCAGTGCAGGGCGGAGCAGATTCACACGGCGCTCGAGTTAGAGAGAGCCAGGTCCATTTGATTAGCCCTGCAATAGCCTGTGATTGTTAGATTGACCTGAATCCTGCTGAGCATTTAAACCGACACCCCACCCCCTGGAGGGGTGTTTGCTGTGTTTGTGAAAAGGAAGACGGGAGATGTTGTTATTATTGCAGCCGTTACAATTCCGGCCCCCCACCCCACCCCTCCCACCCTCCGAGGTATCTCCCATTTAGAAAAACCAAAGGCTCTCTCTCCTCCGTCGTGTTTTTTCCTCCAATATTTGCTAACGGAGGGAACTTACCTTAATTGATTCCTGCTAATTTATTCCCCTGCAGATGGTGCTCCACCACAGCCCGGCCTGAGCTGCTATGGTAATTTTATAGCTAATTTGTATTTATATTCTCCTCTGAAGCAAATAAGGTTGTGTAGGGTATACTGTTGGAAAGCAGTCTCATTTAACTGGCAGAATTGATCCTCTCAGCAGTGGGTGTGGGTGTGTGTGTGTGTGGGGGGGGGGGGGAGCTGAAGTCTCCTCCTGGATAGAAGAGAGAGAGAGAGAGAGAGAGAGAAGGGGAGAGAGAGACGGTTTGCTTAATTGAGGCTTAAACTTGGCTGGCTCTTTCACTCAGCTCACACAATGAAGGCCCCTCTGAAGCAGTGGTGCAAACATAGCCTGGGCCCTATTCGTTTAGAGTATTCAGCTTCTTCCAGGCCATTAATCTAATTTCTTTTCCAATCCAGATCCCTGTTAACGATAACCTTTCTGGCACCGAGCTGAATCAGATTTGCACATCATTTGCAAGAAGAAAAAAATGTGAGGACTGGATGAAGCACAAGACAGTCTCTCTCTCTTTCTCTCTTTCTCTCTCTCTCTCTCTCTCTCTCTCTCTCTCTCTCTGTCTCTCTCTGTCTCTTTCTGTCTCTCCATCTCTCTCTCTCTGTCTCTCTCTCTCTCTTTCTGTCTCTATCTCTCTCTCTCTCTCTCTCTCTCTCTCTCTCTCTCTTTATCTGTCTACCCCCCCCCCACCCAAAATGCACCCACCAATCTCTGCTCATGGTCAGCTGTGTGTATGTGTGTGTGTGTGTGTGTGTGTGTGTGATATTGACGGACTCCATGAATAATTCACATGCCTAATTATAAAGATATGCATATCTGATCCTGTCGTTTTTATAGCTTCTGGCGTCTTGGTAAACCTTGCTGATATATGTGAGCTGTCATCTTTAAAGATTCTCTTCCTCTCTGTCTGTAGCCACTGTCAGGCCTCCTTATGGTGAGAGAGAGCAAAGGCTCTGATGCTCGTGACAGGGTGGAAGAAGCAGGCTTTGGCCTCACTGTTGGTTTACATTGTTTATGTGTACAGACATGCCAAGATAGGGTTTTTTTTTCCTTTGGTTCGACAGCAGGCCTGTGTGAGGTGTCGTTCAATGGTGCCCTCGTGATATTTCCGGAACAAATCTCACATTAAAAAAAAAAAAAAGAAAAGAAAAGAAAAGAAAAAAAAAGAAAGAAGAAAGTATGGGAGAATTCTTGTCATTCTCTGTCTGGTTCTCCATCGTCTGTGACTTTCCTTTGTTTATCTTTTGCTCCTCTCGGTGGTCCTTTCCCGGAAAGACCAGATGTTCATTCCGCTTAGCAACACGGCCAGAGGCTCACTAAACAGAAAACCATGAAATTTCTTTAGTATGAGTTTGGAATTTTGTTGTATTCTTTCTCTTCATGTCACTTTTTTTTTTCTCGACCTGACCATTCAGTAGAGTGCTGTTAGTAGAATGGATATTACTTTTTAAGAGTACAGTGAAGGAAAACCGTGTCCTCTTCTTGACCCATCCGACACATGATGACGGGAAGATGCATCTGTAGATCTGACACATGGATTGAATTTCTCTCTCGTTTCTATGGCGTGGTAATATGATTTATCAGCTATTTGAATGACCTTGCCATTGTTCTCGTTATTATTGCTTTTTTATTTTGGACCAGTTGTTCCCCTTCTCCTTCTGCTTCTTCCTCTCGGCCTCTCCTCTGTTCTCTCTCATTTCCAGTGCGGGAAATCGCTTCCTCACGTGAGAGGAAGTGGGCTTCACGTGTCTCTATGCGTGCAGTAACCGATGTCGAACGGCATGCTAATTATTGTTTATGTGAGGAACGGCGTTCATTGTTCACAGTCATGTGAATGGGAGTGTGGGTGTGCGCTCATCATTGTCAACGATACAAAGCTTTCCACATAAACCAAATTATTAATCTAAGCCCAGTCACAGTGGCGTATTGCACTCTTTCACAAAGTGTTTCGCAAAGCAAAGCAAAGCCGCAAAAGGGAGAGAATATTTGTTCATTATGTCATGCTCCATCCATCTGTGTTTGTCTGGATACTGTTTGCATTAGTGAGCGTAATGCGTGCTGGTTTATCCATATCAGAGGTGTAATGGAAGCCTGTCTTCACATCTAATGGGAATGTAAACATCATTTATTTGAGTCTATATGGATGGAGTCTACATGGAAAACAGCAAGCTACATGAGAACCTGAGAGGAACATGGTCAGTCACTATTTTAACCCTGGATTAAATCTTGATGACAATCCTACCAGGATGCCTAAATATAGAGTCAAGATTATTAAAGATCTTCTTTTACTCCTGAAAACTCTTATGTTAAATGTCTTGATAAGGTCTTTAATGATCTCACAAAATCTTTTTACAATGTTGACAAATGTCAGTTGTGATCTTCAGGTCTTACCTCAGTTCCCAAATGACTGATCAGATCCTCTAATGATTTTAAAGATATTGACAAGATCTTAAATGATGCTAAAAGGACTCTAAAAGTAAAGATTTTAACAGGATCTTGGAAAATCTCAGATGAATTAACAGAGATCCCAGATAAGACCTGCAAACATCCCAGCAGGATTTAAAACTTATCCTAATGGAAACCTGTCACATTCAAAACATAAAGACTTTGCTCAAACAATAAGAAGAGGTGGTATCCATTGGACATTTTCATGTTTTTTTAGATCTAATTTGCTCAAGAGAATGCTGGGATGTTCGGTTGTTGTTGAATTGTATCGTATTTCTGTGTGTGTTTTTATGAGCATATCAAGAAACTAACCCATTTATTGAGATATCAGCGGCAAATTCTAGCCACGCAAAGCTCACAAGAATATAAAACTGAAACCTCTGCACTAATTACTGTCTCTAATTTGTACAGATAAATATGGTTCATTTTGTTCAACACATAGTGTAGTTTGAACAATGCGCTGTTTTTAATAAGCCTACCTGCAGCTTATGGGAATCCCTCAGACTACTGAGATAAGATCTTTAAAACTCCTCAGGAATTGGTTCACAGCTTTGAGAGGATGTGTCTGCAAGATCCTACAATATCCCAGTCAAATCCCGACAAAAAGGACACCAATCTTCAGACCTATCCTATACAATCCTGCTTGCTAAATTAAGATCTTGTGCAGGAACCTGTCTCATTGTAAAACTGAACTAAGACTCTTAATCTTCTCAGGATATTAGAGCGAGATCCTTCAGCCACACTCTTCTGTGGATATGAGCGCGAGATCCCTTGGTAGCCAGGATCTTGCCCATGTCTTGTCCCTATTTAGGATTATAGGAGGATCTTTAAATATTATTATTATTGTTGTTGTTGTTGTGGTTGTTGTTGTTGTTGTTGTTTTGGAATACTCAAGAAGAACAGGCATGGGTTTAAATGGTGTGTGTGTGTGTGTGTGTGTGTGTGTGTGTGTTTGTTGTATTATGGCATTGTGTGGACAAAATGTACTAGTAATTTTGGTTAGGGTTAGGTTACTAATCTTTAGTTACAATAGAATGAAAGTCCTCGCTTGAGACATTAATACAAACGTGTGTGTGTGTGTGTGTTTGTTTGTTTCGCATGCATGTACACCCACCTTTTCTTCTCCATGTTGCTTAGATTGTGTGACTTCCATCTTTTTCCCTCATTGCAGTCTTCCACTCACACAGTCTTCTCCTGATGCATGCAGTGAACACAGAGTGAACACAGAGTGGTGTGTGTGTGTGCGTGCGTGCGTGCGTGCGTGCGTGCGTGTGTGTGTGCGTGTGTGTGTGCGCGCGTGTGTGTGTGTGTGTGTGTGTGTGTGTGTGACAGGGTAAAGCGTAGCCTTCAGGGCCCTCTGACAGGGGCTCAATAGGCCTGCTGATCAGGGCCTGCTGCTGGCAGCTAAATCTTCTGCCCTGATCTTATCTCCGCCGACCTGACGCCTCGGAAATGTGAAGCATTAATCAGTTTCATCAGTAGTTAATGTTGCCCTCTGCGCATGCTTCCATACACAAAACACACACACACACACACAAGTGCATACACACACGCACACACACACCACTCACCTGGCTTTGAACACATCTTGTGTGAGACAGGCAGTAGCTGGGGGGAACTTTTCATTAGCTCCATCATTATGGCTTAGTCAGAGTGACAAAGAAAAAAAAAGAAAAGAGAAAGAAAAAGAAAGAAAGAAAGAAACTGCAGTGTGGGTTTCTCTGTCAGTTACACAAGACTTTCTTTTCCTAACAATAAATGTTTCACAGGTGGTGCATTTCTCTCTCTCTCTCTCTCTCTCTCTCTCTCTCTTTTTTAAAAATAGTCTCTGCTGTGTTGATTGATCAGACATTCAGTAGTGCTGGGTGTTGTCTGTGGAGGGTAGTTTACTCGGTGGGTCTCAGTTTCACGTAATTACTTTGATATCAATAATGCATTGGCGGATCATGACTTTGGAGTTTGTTATTGTTTGGGCAGTAAATAATTCATATGCAACAAAGAATCCCGACCACTGCTGCTGTGGAGAAGTGCAGTCTGAAGGACAAAGTACTGAAAGATTTGGAGCAGCATGTAACCCAAAATATCAAGTCAGCCTTCTGGGTTTTTTTCTGGGGGGGGGGGGGGGGGGGGGGGGGGGTTGCAGACATAATTTGTCAGCACCAAAACTGCACAACTTAAAAGCACAAGCCCTCTAAATATTATGAGATTTTTTTCCGCAATCTAAACTTGTTTTTTTCCCCTTTCCCCTTTCCAAGTTTCCCCTGCCCAAACACCCAAGATCCCAGTTCACAACAAACATCACCAGTCTAGGGGAGTGAACCCAGTACACAGATCCTACAAATCCCATGCGAAGCCAAACAAGTGAAAGTTTCAATGCTACAAGTTACAGAGTACGATCAAGGAATATAACACACTAGGAAGAGAGACTATAGTTCACTCGAATCAGACTGTAACCACAAAGACACCTGACAGGCACAGATTTCGATGCAGCAAAGTTTGGAATTCCAACTGTGAATCCTAAATATAGGACGCCTCTTAGCGACCCACTCAAGAGTCCATTATACGACATGTTTAATAAACACGGGTAGTCATGGTAACATAACGATTCACATGCCCTTACTGGCAAACTCCTTATGAGTGTCAAAACACAATATAATTATCTTTTACTAAACTACCTCATTTAAGTTCAGCCAATAATGAGCAAAAAGTTGAGTTAATGAACTTGTTATTTTTTTAATTGAGCTTTTTTTTTTTTTAATCTAGCCAACTAGCACTTAAACCTTTTTCTTTTTCTGGATTTGGCTGTATGGCAGCATTGCAGTGCTGGGTTGATACAGTTGGTTTGCATGTGTAATTAGACAGTGTCATCAAATTCAGATGTGTCTGGGTTTGTTAACACATTCACCTCTTCTGACTGCTCTCACTGCCAATGTGTAGTGCTGAGAGTACTAAGAATTAAGGAGAAGAAAACTTGTTTTTTTTTCCAGTCCAGACAGGCATGATGTCCTGTCTCATTACTGAGAAAAACACTGGCCAATGGCTTTTTGATTGAATCTGTTTTCAGATGGAACTCTGCTCTTTTTTCCTCCCTCTCGTTTTCCGCTTTGTGAAAGATGCCCTACTTCGCCTACCGGCCGCGGGACGACATGACAAAGATTGAGGACCATTTTCTCACTTTTTGTGACTTCAGATCCTTTATATAATTTGTCAAGACCACCTCCAGTGCAGTCCAGATTGATGTCCCCACCTGGTTACCAAATGTCTTTACTTGAATAATTTATCCTTCTTCCTTTTTCCTTCTTCCTTTCTCCCCTCCTCCTGTACCATTACCCCCCCCCCCCCTCCCCCCGTTCTCTCATTTTGAACTGGGACAATTACTGCAGGGCAATTCCATGTCATGTCACCCAGAAGAGAAATCTTCCTGAAGATGTTCTTGTATCTGGAAATGTTCACGTAGTCTCCCTATATACCCATGGCACCTTCCACGCGAGTTTTCCCCGCAGGGTAAGGAGATGTGCACGCCCAGTTAATGCATTCCTCATTTGTCTTTTCTTTCTCTCCTGAACAATTAATGTGGCTGGGTAGTATTATCTCGGAGGGGAGGTGCAGAGACAGAAGAATTCGTTGCGTGTTTTAGCGCGGCCGCCTGTGAGAGGCACTGCAGAATAAATGGCCTAATCATTGATCGGCTAGGATAGCACAATTTCCTCTCGCTGGGGAACAAATTAGAAAAAAAAAACCCTCACTCTCTCACCATGGTTAAACAGGACCAGATCCTGTAAGAACCAGCCACCCAAGAGGGATGAGTCTGGCTCCTTAATGTTCCTCTCGCCCACAGGGTACAAGTTTTAAAAGACTGGCCCAGCAGGAGGGTCAAGACTCCAGAGGTAGATGAGGGAAAAACCTGCAGACTGTTAGCAGATGTGACTGTGTGGACAGACTGGCTTTTTAATTCAGATGGGGTTTTTTTTCCTCCTCTTCTGTCTTTTTACTCAAAGTTATTTGTTTGCAGCTTACAGACTCTTTTCAGCATGTTGGAAACACCTACACAGGCACAGTTTGCTATCTGCGGTCGTGTAAGATTAAATCTTGTGAATATTTTAAAGGATTTGTTTTTATGCTTGTGTGCCTCAAAAGCCTGCAATTATATTAAATAGCCGTATGAAATAATCTTTGAATATGAAGATGTGTTACCACCTTGATAAAGCCTTTTTTAGCTATTGAGCACTAGTGTACTAATAAAATCCACTCTGCCAAAGCTCTGTTGGGAACAGTAAATCTTAGTTACGTTAAACTTTTGCTATTAGACAAAAGACTGTTGGGAACAGTAAATCTTAGTTACGTCAAACTTCTGCTATAAGACAAAAGTGTATGCCAATGTCCATAGACTTCAACCGGTCATCGCTAATTTATGCCAGTGGTTCTTGTTCTCTGTACCCACACTTTACTTTTTCCCCAAGTTCTTTATAACTGAGGTCATCAGGGACATGATTAGTGTGATGAGCAGAGACAGAGCATAATGGAACAGAACAGAACAGAACAGAACACTGCAGAGCACAAAAGAACAGAACAGAACAGAACAGAACACAGCAGAGCACAAAAGAACAGAACAGAACACAACAGAACACTGCAGAGCACAAAAGAACAGAACAGAACAGAACACTGCAGAGCACAAAAGAACAGAACAGAACAGAACAGAACACAGCAGAGCAGAACAGAATACAGCAGAGCAAAACAGAAGAGAACAGAACACAGCAGAGCACAAAAGAACAGAACAGAACACTGCAGAGCACAAAAGAACAGAACAGAAGAGAACAGAACAGAACAGAACAGAACACAGCAGAGGAGAACAGAACAGAACACAGCAGAGCAAAACAGAAGAGAACAGAGCATAGCAGAACAGAACAGAAGAGAACAGAGCATAGCAGAACAGAACGGAAGAGAACAGAGGGGAGCACTCTGCTGCCTGTCTCTGAGATTAAAAACTCCAGATTTACAATATCATTTCATCTGTAGATGACTGTCACTGAGATTAAAAACTCCAGATTTACAATATCATTTCATCTGTAGATGACTGTCTCTGCAGTTCTGAACAAAAAAATGAAAATGAAATCTTCCAGATGGTTTATTTATCATGTAGTTTAGGAAAGCTGAATGATTTATGTATAAATACATGTTTTCCATTTGAAGACATTGTTTTATTTCATTTGCAATGAACAATAGGGTTCAGCTGGGGTCATGTCTCTCTTCCTCTCTTCCCGTCTTTCACTCACCGGAACTCTAATGTTTTAATGACATGTTTCCTCTCAGCTGTTTATCAACACAGACTCTCCAAAGACAGAAACATCTCTTACAGATTCAACCAACTCATGTTTCCTTCTCCTGTTTGCTAAGGAAGCATGCTCAATAGTGTCTCCAACACAGATTCTGTCTCTCTGTCTCAGTCTGTCTGTCTGTCTCTCTCTCTCTCTCTCTTTTTCTGTCTCTGTCTGTCTCCTCTCTCTCTGTCTCTTTTTCTGTCCCTCTTTTTCTGTCTCTGTCTGTCTCCTCTCTCTCTCCCTCTCTCTCTCTCTCTCTCTCTGTCTCTCTTTCCCTGTCTCTCTGTCTCTCTGTATTGCCACTGTTGAAGATCAGCAAGACTATTGTCCTTTTATTTGTCTGACGTTGTTGTTAGTCTTGACTTAATGATGGGGAACAGCATGGCTTCTCATTGGCAAGCTTGTCACTCTTTCACGATTGATAGGCTTCCGTAATTAGTCGGGATTGGCTGAAGGGGGTGTGTGGAGGTGGGGTATTACAGTGGAGCTCTTACGCCATGGAACATGGTCCCAACCTTTCACAGACACAGAGAGCAAGACACTCAGTCGTTCCTGCAGGCAAGCTGCTGGTCTTCTCCACCTCACTAACTTTAATATGTCTTTTCATTTTGACCAGCAGCTTTTTAATAAGGTCTGTAAAAACTGCCTCATTTTTTACTTTCTCTCCATCTCTGTCTTTCTGTCTTTCTTTCTTTCTTTCTTTCTTCCCTCCCTTCTTCCTCTCTTTCTTGCTTTTTCTTTTGAGTCTCTGACCTTTCTAACTTTTTGTTGAAGCCCAGCATGCGGCGGTTCTTGGAGCAGAGGCTCGGCTAAAAGCATGCGGATCCTGAAGACCCCAGAGGAACTCACAGGTGTTACAATTTGATTTTCTCAGATGTTCACCAATCCACAGAGAAAACGGTACTGACCACAAAGGACAGCACAAATCCAAAAGATTCACATGCAACAGGTTACAGGTCAAAGAGACTAGTCCAAAGAGGTGGTCAATCTGAGAGCTGTATGATGGCGGCGTCTGGGCCGTGAGCCATGCTTTCCGTGCAGCGAAGACCTGCTGCGGGTTTCAAACCGTTTACAGCAAGGTCGCTTCACTCTGTCATCTCTCCTGCTTTGCAAGCTAACCAAACTGTTTATCTCTCTCTCTCTCTCCCTCTCTCTCTCTCCCTCTCACACTCCCTCTCTCCCTCAGACTCGCATTCATTTGTCAGAGCTTTCCCCAGCCACCTACACAAAGCATTCAGCTCATGTTTTAAGCTATAAAGTGAACATTCTTTGCCCCTCTGGTTAGAATTCACATCATTCTGTTAATTGGCTGCATTAACTGCGTCTGATTGAAGTGGGTTTGCAGAGGCACAGAAGAAAACACACTCTCACACACACACACCCACACACACACCCACCCACACACACACACACACACACACACACACACACATACACACACTCAAATGGCCAACTCGAGGGACAATTATCTTTAAAGTTGAGGGGACGTCTCCGTTACTGCTAGGATTCTTTGTAGTTTAAATGAGTTACTATTATTCACAGCTCAGTATTGTTTTTTTTTCTTTTTCTTCCTTTCTTTCTTTCTTTCTTTCTTTCTTTCTTTCTTCAATAACGTTGGAGTCCACTGCTATGTGCTCAGCCTGAACACGCACACCACGCACAGTCCAATCCTCACCCTAGTATGAAACACTGCCAATTCAAGCCTGTTTTAATTACACACACACACACACACACGCATTCAAAAGGCAGTATACCGCTAAAATCCAAATAATTCCAGCCTCACTTACATATGTACATTTCCACTTGCACATAACACAAAACAAAAGAGCCAGTGACACACACACACGCGCACACGCACACACACACACACACGCGCGCGTCCTTCTTTTAAAAACGGGTGTGATTTTGATTTCTGTCACCTGTTTGGCATTGCTCTGGCAAAGCTGTGATGGTGAGAACACAGCTCCTGGAGGAGTTTTAATGAACATATGGGCTTTGTAAAGTAATTATGGTCTGTGTTGAGGTAGACCAAATTGATGTAATTTCTGTGAGTCATTGGCAAATATTTTGTACAAGCTCGAATGCATTATCTCAAATGCTACCCCTCATGATTAGATAAATTTTCAGAGAAAAAAAAATACTGATTAGATCATAAATTTGAATCTAACACTGATGTGAAATTTGTCATTTGACATTATATAGTTAATTCCATTAGGTGCATTATGTAATTACACGATGTCGATAATTGTGTTACTGAGGGAAGACAATGCAATTTAGCCTAATGAAGACCCAACATTTTTGCAAGAGGGTTGGGGTGGGGGGTAGGGGTGGGGCGAGGGGGGGGGGGGGGGGGTTGCTGGAGGGGGTTAAATTCCTCTCCGACAGAACTCCTCACAGACTTTTCAAAAGATCCTTTTTTGTTGTCTCCTGACATATTGGGGAGCGCTCCTGGTCTTGCGAGGGGAAAGTGGTTATCCGAGGGTGTTTGAGGAGGGTTGTGCCATGTTATGTTAGGGTTTGTGCCTCCTGCAGGGGTGGGGTACAAAAGAGGTGTGAGTGTCTGGGAGTGTGGGGGGGGAGGGGGGCACTAGCTGTGCTGCGGGGGTGATGACACTTGGTGCTGTATAATTGCCTGTAGCTCTGGCGTTGCCAACTCCCCACAAACCCCCCTTAATTAGGAGAGCTGCCAGTTTTGACAGGCACACAGGAGCACCAGACAAGACGCTGAGAGAGACGAACAATATTTTAGCAATTACAAGACAAGACGGAGGATTTTTCATCTGGAGGAGGAGGGGGAAAAAATGCATACTCTTTCAGATGTCTGTATTTCCCCTTCATTTCTTGTATGGCCAGACATGTCTAGTAGTACTTCTTAGAGAAAGTTTCTTTAAGAAACTTTCTCTAACAGTTTCTGTTTCCAAAGAAACGGTTTCTTTAACAGTTTAATCCGATATCAGGTACAAATAAGATTAGCTGACAGTTTTTTTCCCCAGTTAACTGTATTCTAGATATTTTGGCGGTACTGTGTAGGTATACATTTAAACAGTAATTATACACACAGATGGGGTTTTTTTGGGCTACTATCACTGGGATTATACTAATCCCAATCTAAACTCAGCCTCAGAGAATACGTCCAGACCTCCATTCAGACCATCACACTTTTCCAGAGCCCATACATACTGAGAGAGTCTGATGTTACAGTTTATGTAACACAGTCAAGTAAATGAGTAATTACACGTTTCAGGTGACAGAAAAACTCATTTGTATTTAAACATCACAGCTAATGCATTGCAACAACAGTAGCATTACATGTACCATCAACTGCAGCCGTATTCTTCCACTGAAGGAAAGAAAAACAAACCTGAGGTGGGTCTATTGTCGTGATATGATGGATGCTTGTTTCCCAGACAACAAATGAGTCCTTGATGTGAGTAAATGTGTTTTCCATCTCTGGTTTGTCCACGGTCTTTGACATAATAGAGGTCCGAGTATCTTTTATTAAGTGCTAATCCACAGCAGCTGCTACCAGAAGATTCAGGACAATTTACAGGGCTTTCAGTTGTCATTTGTGATACTTTTCTTTTCAACCTGTTTTCAAAAAATTTGAAAGGATTTTTTTCTTTCTTTCTTTCTTTTTTTTTTTTTTTTGCATTTAGCAAGTAATTCTCTCATCAGCGTTTTTAATAAATTCTTTCTGAGGACAAATCAACCTTTTCAAAACAAACGTACAAAAAAATCTGATTCTCATGTGAATTTGAATGGTCTCATTCTGTTGTGATGTCTGCATTGCCATGCACTGATGACTCAGTATTTGAATCACACCATTAAGACAAGAGCCCCTGGGCACCCACTGAATCTTCTTTATTGAGTTTATTAACATTCCCTACTCACCTGCTCGCACTGTTTAAACACACGATATCTCAGCACAAACATGACAGCGTGTATTCTAACGCACTGGGGACTTGTCTCTCTGGGAGTGTTTTTTTTTAGTGGGGGGGGGGGTAAGGGTTTTTACAAAAATAAATAAATAAATAAGGCAGGAGGCGGAGTGAAGATTGAAGAGGGGACAGCGAGAGGATGCCTGGCACTCAGAGAGCTGGTGGGTGTATTGGATAATTGGATTTGTCAGACATGAGAGGCGCAGTGTGGGGAAAAAAAGAGACAGAATTAAATCTTTGATTAAGCGTGCCACTCTCATTCTTCTATAATACTTACAGACACTGGGAACTGCCGTAATGGCGTCGCACAGGGTCGCTGTCCCGAAGACTCTCTTAGAAAAAATGATTTTCTTCTTGTCTCTCCCTCATAAACACACACATACACACACGTACGTATTCTCCAAGCCAAAATGCGCGCGCACGCACGCACGCAAGCGCACACACACACACGCACACACAAAAAATGTTAATAAGAAAATCACAGCTTCAGATGACAGTGATGTTGGGTTTCATTTTTTTAAGGACTTGACAGAACAGACTGTTACAGTTGTAACCCAAAAGACCTTTACACTCGTATTAAAAAGTGCCATAATTAGCGCCAGCTTCCACGCGTCCGTGCAAATAGAGACTAATTAATGTCAGCGCATTTTTGGAATAATGACGACAGAACGGGGATTCAGTGAGATATCGCTATAGACAAAGCAAGGGCAGAGCAGGTGGGAAGCTGTCCCAGCCAATTAAACCCTATTGCCCTTTATAACGTTTTAATCTTAAAATCGCCCTTCATCTCGTGCCCTCTCTCAAAAACGACATTATGGACAGTGACTTGCCAACAAAGCTAGGTTAATGTTGCCCATCTGTTTGAATCCACGGAAACCAGGCACGACTAATGGCAGGGGACACTTCGACAGTTGCCCACTGCCCTGTCTTAATTGCCTCCAATAAGAGGTTCATCGTCGCTCCTCAACGGGACGGCATTGTATGGGAACGATGCCTCTCCTGTGTGACGGCGAAGCCCCATTTTTAGCCACATAGGCTCCCTCGTTAAACGTAAGCGGTGTGTTTGTTTTACGTCTCTCCGGGTTCCTTAGAATGGCAGTATGGGGCACATTTAGAGAAAAAAAAAGCCTAGAAGTTTTATTTTTATGAATTGTCGGATGACTAATGGTACACAAAATCCCTTGCACATAAATATGAGCGGCTCCATTTGCATGAAGAAAGATATTGATTGCAGTTTTTGTACAACGCTTTGTCTAGACTAACCTAGGCACACAGTTTCACGCCAGAACTCCTACTCATATAATGTAACCGCATCTCAGAGGTATATTTCGCTCATTGTTGAGTAGAAGAAAAAAAAAAGGGCTGACAGCTCATTCTAACGCTCCTACAGAAAAATCTTAAGAAATCATAACTACTATATGCTGTGAGTCACTTTTTCAGCATTTTAATATTTCTGTGATGAACTGATCCCATCATATTAGTCAGATCTGAATGTGTGTGTGTGTGTGTGTGTGCTTATGTGTGCACACGCACACGCATGCATGCTGTCATGCAGGAAGGCAGGGCCCGTGTCTCTGCGTGGGACTGCATCATTTGGAATGGAGATGGACTTAATTGCGTTACCAATTTAAGCCGAGAGAGGCTTAAACGTCTGGGGCCAGCCGCAAGTGGTGGGTGACAGACTGGAAAGGAAAGGAGAGAAGAGGAGGAGGATGACAGGGGAGAGCGAGAGAGAGAAAAAGAGAGAGAGAGAGAGAGGTGATGAGAGGAGGATGGCAGGGTAACTGTGAGGGTGAGAGAGGGGGAGAGAGAGAGAGAAATGAGCTCCCCTTTAGGAAGCTGTGAGCATATAAGCGTGTTGTGAAGATGAGGGTAATCTGTGGACTGTGAGAGAGAGAGAGAGACAGGAGAGAGAGAGAGAGAGAGAGAGAAAGAGAGAGAGAGAAAACAGAGAGAGCCTTCGCCACTGCCTGGTTTAACAGTGAAATGCTTGACAGTGCGGAATGATTAAACGTATGCAATAGAGGTCAATGCGGTTTCTGAACTATCAAAATCTCTCTCACACATCTCCGTTAATACCCATTAAGCATTCCTCAATCTAATATATGAACATAACCACTTTACAGTGGGGGACCGTCGCGGCAAAATGACAGAGCCAACGCTACCTCACTGTTACTTGCCATTTGGATGACAAATGAGTCGTGATAAAATACCTGACTTTACTGTAAAAATGAAAACGTTTGTGTTGTGAATATATGAGCATGGGTAGTGAGTGTGCTTTGAATGAATTATAACTTGACTATCTGTGTGTTTAGCCTGTTGGAAATGGAAAAAAAAACCCCTCAGTGCATCGCTAATCATCTCCATATTTCTCCTCGCTGTAGTTTTCACAGTAATATCCTCTCATTGATATTAATGTCTTCTCCACCCCCCCCCTCCCTCCCTCCCTCCCTCCCTCCATTCTTCCTAAAGCCGTTTGTATCTCTGGGCTCTTTATTTTCATTCAGCTCATCCTCAAACCAGGTGTCTGTCAGATGTTCTCCCAGAAACACGTTCCACACTGTGCCAATACGCCTGAATCCTGTAGACTCCAACAGAGACACAACAAAGCCTGGAAAAGACAGCAAGTCTCGTGTGAACTCAATTAACCAGCCCAGAGTGTTTCTGTGTTGATTTATTTAATAGACATGCCATTTTTGTTCATGCATTGTGAACGATACGTGGCATTAAACAAGGCAGATAAACAAAGATTTCTTAGGCCTACACCAGTGTAGACTTATTACCTCAGACTCTAGTTAGACTGTTATTATCACACGAGGGTAAAAGATTTAATAATTAAAATGCCCACATGTATGTTATGATGTGCTGATTCTTTACCTCAGTAGACTCTCCTCCAGAACAGCTCAGAATGTCTGTCTGCCTGTCTTTGTTGTTGAGAACGACCTTGAGTTCTCCGGGTGTGAGTAACGTCGGGAGGATCCTGAGTGTCTTTGAGATAATCAGGAGAGGGCGAAACCTTCAGCTCCGCAGTGAATGTTTTGATTACTCTCGGTCATCGCCCCATTCCGACCTCGTTAGCCCATTAGGCGAACAGTTGTCAGCCACAAAAGCATTCTTAGAAGGCAGCGATATAATTGGATAAAATTCCGAAGGCCTCTAGCTGTCGTCCCTAGCAACCTCGCGCAAGGATGGAAAGACTCGTCAAATTCGGAGGTTAACCCTGAGTAGAACTGAATTAGACATGTAGGCTATACCTGATTAATGAAATCTATCAAATGTATGACGTAAGATATATGAGCAGCCTAACTCAAATAACTGTGTTGTCCAATATGAGAAAAGAAACAAACAGAGGTAAGTTTGGTTTGACCTACTGTGAGGACTCTGTCCTTCTGCGTGCTCCCATTTTCGACGTCTTATTCGTGGCTTGAAGACACTGTTGTATTTATTCCCCGAAGGCCTTTGGATAACCTGCTTTAAATTAGATTTGAGGTCATTCTTCTGGATTAATTCAATTGCACAAGGCAGCAGAAGCTCTTAACTGGATATAACCGGATCTTTTGATTGAAATGAAACTGTATCCATTCATCTCGTAATAATGCGATTTTTATGTGCCACGTACGTGTGACTTTTATCGGTTTGCTTATTTGAGTTTGAGTAGCCTACAGCAGCGGCACAACAGATAATGTGTTGATAATAGGCTTCACCTATGAGTTTTTCCCCTAAATGGTATTCATAGCTTTTATTTAGATTATACAAAATGCTTTTTTTTTTTCTTGGTCAGAATGAAGAGGCTACAACTGACGATTTGGCCGACTTAATCAGAGAAAAGTTAAAAATGGGTAAGGTTGCATGCAAAGTGAGCCAAAAAAGGTAAGGAATGGGAGACATTTGGGCAGGTTGTCCTGTCCAACAACACCCTTACAGACTATGTTATCTGCTTGAGTTGTGAGGCATTGTACAGATATGATGGCCATTAGACAGGTACTCTACATCAAACCTGAATCCGCATTCATGTCGTAGCGTATTGAAATAGGTTCAATCCTGGAACTATGGACTGCATTCTTTTTCTACACAGTGCAGCCAAACACTAGGCTAAAAAAGACAGTATAGACTTACACATGTTGGCAACTATTTTGCTAAAGTTCACCATTAAGATGTGAAGGATGCATCATTTGTGTTTGTGTGTGTGTGTGTGTGCGCGTGTATGTGAAAAGAAAGAGAGAGACAGAGTTCATGTCTTTAACGAAGGGTTACTTGTTTTGCTGCTATCCAACAATAAAGAACGCCAAGTCTCTCATGTCTGCAAATGCGGCCCTGTGTTAATGATGAAATTGGATCGTTTTTTAGTCCACCAGGTTATTTGATTTCCAGGGAAGTACAGTGCTCATTGGCTAATGGAGGCACAACAGCTCGACAGGATTGGATAACATTTCAGACAGAAGAACATTCTTTGTGCATCGCACTCTTTTCCCTAACAGCACACTGCTTAAAGATTTTTGCAGCCTTATCTCGGTTTTCATACTCCCTTTGTACTTTTCTGAGTTCTATCACTAATGTCCCTGACTGGCACGGAGACCCAGTTGTCGTTTCAGATGGCTACTCTCTGCTCTTCTTTTAACTGACACAATCCCTTCAGTCTGGCGTGCTGATAAACTATTGTATTTTCTCAAACACTATTTCAGTTCCAGCGGGGTGTGTCTGTAATGAGAAAACACTCCGAGAGGCAGCCGGGAAAACGGGGGAAACTACAAAGTTGTTGGTGTGTTGTTTTTGATTAATCGTGTTTTTCCAATGACTTCTGGAGACGATAACTGATCCCTGTGATTAAACTGGTAAATTGAGAGAGAGCAGATGTAGGAAATGTGACCATTCTCCTGCAGCTTCTTTACCAGAACGACCCCTGCATTTAAATACTGATTTTTTTTTGTTTGTTTGTTTATTTGTTAGTTTGTTTTTCTCCCAAGACTAAACTGAAATTTCATTGTTTTCTCCTTTTTTGCCCTTAAATTTTGCCTCTGAGGCTAGAAGGTTTCACTTGCTGTCATGGAAACTGGGACCTTCTGTAGTCTGGAAGTGTGTGTTTCTGGATGACTTTGGTTATGTTTCATCTCTCCCAAGCATTATCGCAGAGCGTAGTGTTCTTACTGGGATTTTTATGAAATTGCTTTCAATCTGCTGGCTACTGACAACATGCAAATTATGTCTGTTTGTTTATCTATCACTTGGCTTCATCTTCATCTTGACTTCATCACAGTGCAAATAATTTGTGTTGTGTCATTAGCTGTATGGGCCGTTCCCGTCATGCTGTCTCAGCCTCGGGTTGCGAATCATTCCCTGTAACCGTTTAACCACGAATCATTCCCTGTAACCGTTTAACCGCTTCTTTCACTGTCTTCTAATTATCTTTTCCCGTCTGGTTTCGGTTTCTCAGCTTTTGATCATGTAGGTATTCGCCTGATTCTCCTCACCCATGGCAGTACAGTGTGCGTCTCTTAAGCGATGGGCAGCTGCACTCGCTCTCTCTCTCTCTCTCGCTCTCTCTCTCTCTCTCTCTCTCTCTCTCTCTCTTTCTGCAGGGAGACAGGAATAACATATGAACTGAAAATAGTAATAAGTAATTACCATAATGGCACCAACAGACTTTAGCGGCACACGCTTCTGAGGTCGCTGTGTTCTGTACTAGGCACACAAAAAGTGTCTATGATTTTCTGTGATTTCATCCACATTGGAGTGGGTCCCCCGTCGCCATTCAGGTCTTTCTTTTAGCGGCGGCACGGCGCAGCAGGTGGAGGACCTGATGGGGCACTGACAGGTCTGTGTGGCCTGTGTGTGATTGCTAAGCAGGCAGTCTGGCAGCTTTTAAATGGCACTGTGGTACAGTGACACGAGAACCACAACATCACCTCCAGTGTTGGCTTTCACTACTCTAAGCATGACTGATACAGAAATGACAGTGAAATTATTCTCTGAATGTATTTTCTCTTGTGCTATTTTTCACAGAGTTCTCGCTCGCTCGCTCGCTCTCTCTCTCTCTCTCTCTCTCTCTCTCTCTCTCTCTCTCATACACACACACACAACACGCACGCACCTTAAATTGCTAATATAAAGCCATCAGAACAGCTGGCAGCAGCTTGGAGCGTCAGTCTGTCTGTGTAACCAAGGAAATTGCCTCCAATCACTTTCACATGTAAAGGCTTGTCTTTTGTCTTTTCTAATTATAACTTATGTGGTTGCGGTTTCCAAGAACGATATCTCCTTTAGTTTCCTCAGCGGTCACTTAGACAGAGCCCATTTTACCGCACGCCGTTTTAAAATATCTCCATTCAAATTACTAGTAAAAGAGTTCCAGTGAGAAGATGGAAAGCTGACTCCTGATTGTGGGTTGAGCTTCTCCCTTCAGATGCTTTTTTCGGCGTGCAGCTCATCTTTACGTCTAAAAACGTTGCTGATCGTTTGAATGTTATATTTGTTTGGAGATTAGAGACTAGACTACTCAAGAACCTCATTTGTGGTTTTACCTTGTTATTGCTGCCCGTAATGTACAGTATAGTACCATCTGAAGTCATAGGTAGTTACCAAAATAAAGGAAATGGCAACATAAAACATGTCTTAATGGGACTGTGGGCCACCATTAATGGCAGCTCAGTGGCATGTGGTTTACATCGGGGGGGTTTTTTTCAGGCTTGTCAAACCATTCAACGACTGCTTTTGTTTGGCCAAAGGTGACACTATCATCCCAGAAAATGTCATTGCCATCAAGATCGAAATGCCTCACCGCGGGATGAAGGTGATTGCTTGGAATGGCTTTGGATGTATTGACATTTACCTTGTGCTCTGAGGGGCTGAGTGGACCTGAGCCACGCTGGTAAAAGGCGCTCCACAACCATAACAAAACCACAGGAACACTTCACCCTGGGATTTCACCCTCAGCCTTCCATGTCAAATTCACCTCGGCTGATCTCACGGTTCCTTGTGAAACATCTGCGAGTTGAGCAGTTTTGATCGTTGAGGCTCCTGCCAAACGTAGCTCAGGATCGAACCCTCTTTCAAAATCATAGAGATGTCTTCCTCTGGGTAAAATCTTCGCCAAAACAACCAGTGAGTGGAGCTACCCAGTGTTGTTATTCCTGGTCCTAAACCTGACTGAACAAGAATTCCCAATTTTGACTGAAAAACAAAACCTGTGCAGAGGCAGATGTTTGCAGTGCACCCTGCCTTGCTCCTTTACTCAGTGGTCTCTTTTACTCTGGCAGTTCCCCCGAGGTAATACCGTGAGAAACAGTTTGGCTTCGGCCACGCTTTCGAATATCAGTCGACTGTTGGTGGTCCCGTGGCAAGTCGTTAGGGTCCCTGACATGAGGTCAGCAGGAGGGCAGAGGTCAGCGCTGAGGACTGGGCAGTGATTGAGGAGGAGTTGAGGAGTTCTGATGACTCCAGTGGCAGTCAGACAGCCATCGCTGCGGGATCTTCTGGCCCAGGATGGATGACCAGGTATGCGCTGGTGTTGGCTACGATATCTATGATATGGATGTGTCTTTCTTGAGGTCTTAGAAGTGTTTTTTTGTGTGGACAAGTGTATGGATTTATCATATATCACCACACAAGAGAGAGACAGAGAAAGAGAGAGAGAGAGGCTGCTACACACAGTGTCTGATTTTCCCCTTTCCCCGACTGCGACACTCCACTAATGCTGAACTACAGATGCCCACACAGAGACAATGCTGGAATCATGCCCTTCACCTGAATGAAGGACAAGAGCATTAAAAAAGACCCATTTCAATGAAGCTGCCCACCCCCATTTCGGAAATACAAAGGACGATAAATGCAGTGCCTTTGGTTCTAAAGTATTTCAAAATGAACGCCCCGCCCTGCAAAGTCCGCTTTCAGTAAAGTGAACCCAATAACCTCAGTGAAGTAAAACTTACCAAATGTCCACTCCATCTTCATTTCTCACTCTTTTTACACTGACACACACACACACAATTCACTTTCACTCAAATCACTCCGTCTTCTGTCGATTTGTTTCTCCGTCGATTTGTCTCTCTTTTCGAGCTCCGTGTGTCTCTTTCAAGCCATATCCCAGATGTTCACAGAGGAAACAGTCAGACTGAGCAGATCACTTGGCTACTGCAATGCTACACACACAAACACACACACACACACACATACGAAAGTAACTGATAGGGTACCTGAATGAAATAGACAATGATGAATCAATCATTTGCATATGCTGCTTGTGTTTACCCGTCACCTCTGATTTCTATGCTGGTGTTTCCCACCCGGTGGATCAAATTTAAGGGAGAAAACGTTTTTTTTCTCTCTCTGTTATTTTGGGGTGATCTCAACTGCTCACGGGTGTTTGGGAAGGTGATGCCAGATTTTGTGAGAATCTCTCCTGAGACTTCTGAAGGCAAAGGGATTTCTTTGAACTTCATTTGGAAAAACATAAGAAAAAAAACCCACGCGTATTGCTTGATTTATCTAAGCCCTCCGACAAATCCTTAAAGGTATTTTAGGTGAGTCAAAGCAAGCCAGACAATGTTTAACACAAAACCTTAATGAGCTCCACCCTGCAGAGGAAACTCCCCAGTGTACTGCTTGTGCTCTGCTGTCCTCCATGCAAAGGTGTGTGTGTGTGTGTGTGTGTGTGTGTGTGTGTGGCAGGAACACCTTTCTGCAGGATTCTTCAAGGTGTCTCTGCCTTTCTCCAGCTCTGTGATCAAGCCCAATACTCTTAGGAAAATAAATGAGAACATGGCTATGCCAGAACTAGTGGATCTCAGGGGAACCCCCCCGTCCTCTAAAATAACCCTCTGTTTGACAGAGACAAGAACTCACACAAAACGCTGCTGAAGTCATTTAGCAAAGTGTTGTATCAACGTTGTACAAATGTGTTCATTGACAAGAGTATTTTTTATTCTTTAAGCATAGCTGCCATGTCATTCTGACATATCTGATACATTTATGTATATACAGGATTTTTTGTTGTCATTGTTATTGTTGTATCACAGAGTAAACAGTTGTCAGTTTTCCCTCGACAGCAGAGTAATGTGTTCAGAGCAGGTTTTACCTGCTCTCCGGACGCACACACAGACATGGCGCTGATATTTACAGAGATACTGGCGTGCTGGGAGATGGATTTCTCTCAAACAAAAGCTTCTCTTATTCCACACTTGCTCGGGCTGTGGAAAACAGCGGTTAGAAGTGGTCCCACCTCATCAATTAAAAATGGTTTGTTAGAGGTTACGCCTGTGTGTGATCTGGTGTGCGCTTACAAATAAAAACCAGATAATGCTCCTGCACACTGTAATTACTGCTGACCCTGCCTGCCCTGTTTTCTGTTCTGCCGTCTGCTAATGCTTAAACGTCATGTTTAGGCCTACGCCAGAGACCAGACACCAATATGAAGGGAACAGTTGTGCAAATACAGTATGAGAACGGGTTTAGGTGTGTGTGTGGGGGGGGGGGGGGGCGTCATCTGTGCTGCAGTACGTCAAGGAAGAGCATAAACAGTTGATGCAAGTAACTGTACGATGGCACAGTTGCTCAGTGCAAATGTAAGAAATGCATTTTTGAAACAGATTTGAGTGTCCTGGTTCATGTCTGAATGGCTGGCGGTGTGAGAAGTGACTTTAACAACCAATTGAATGACCTATTTGGTTTTATGGGCAAAAAAAGTACAACGTTGCAACATCTGTGGGACCAGATCCCCTCCCTGTGTAAAGAGCACAACTGAGTGCTTACGAACAGGTATGAGCAAACAAGCTCTATTAAAAGTGCCTCGACTTAAAACAAAGAAAACAAAGTAATTAAAGTAAAAGCACTCCACCAAAAATAGTCTTGAGTAAGTCTAAAAAAAAAAAAAAAAAATCCACCTCAAAGAACTGTTCAGGTGCAATGTTACAGTTTTATTTTGAACCATCGCTGGAGCTATGCGAAACCCAGGAGACTGATGACCGAAAAACTAATTATGAGAGTTTGTGTGCAGGAGGGAGGGATCCCGGCACTTTAAAGTCATTGAGAGACTTTTACTTTACAAGTGGAACTCCTCGGGCCGGAGGGTTCCTCTCTCTCTCCCCGTGTTTCACATAGCATGGTCACTACATATTCACTACTGGCTCTGAAATAAATTAAAGTGGCCGACAGATTCGTCAAACATAACCGAGATTGTTTTGACGACCGGGTGACGCACGGCAACAGAGAGAGATGCAGTTTTTTTTCCTTCTGCAAATGGCTGTATTCAGTGTAGGATATCTTAAAGAATAAAAGACGTTTGGATTGTGTTCAATGACGAATAGCAGCTCTTGAATTACAACACGTCCGCGTGAATGACTAAAGCTGTGCTAGCTGATTGATTGTGCACTTTATCACTTGAATCATTTCTCAGTGCGTGGACACCAGGAGCTTTGATGAGTCAGTGACAGGGTGTCAAGTTTGTGCATTTGACTAGTGTTCAGAAAATCGAGATGTAAAGAGGTCAAATTAAATTACGTCAAGAGGAACAGGAAGTGGCTTCTGAAGTGGCAGAGCCAAATTCATTTTGCTGAATGCAATGTTTCTTTGCCTTTGATGAGATCAGGGCCAGAGATAGCAAAAGTCTTCCAGACACAGCTTCACACAAGAACTCAGAGAACAGCTTGAAAGAGCAACAGCAGCAGCCTGAGAGAGGGTTACACATCTCTGCTTTTGAGCGGATGGACGACTGAGTCAAGGAGAAGTTCTTTACGCTCTGTAACGATGGACATTTTTACAGCGTGTGTGAGAAAACGTGTTGCTGTGTGTGAAAAGGTCGATAAAGATCTGATCTACATGATCTGCATCCGAGGTGGTTCCCAGTTACCAGCCAGTCCAATAACATGACACTGTTAGCATGCAGCTCTACTGGTCTCAGAAATGCAGGGGGGTGTGAGGAGGAAAAGGAGGAGGATCTCAAGATCCATCTGGTGGACTTTGGTTGCAAACTTTTTGGTCGCACGAACCGGTGTGTGTCACATTGAAAGTGTAGCACTGTTCTGGCACTGAAGGCCTGTTAGGCGCTTTCGCACCGGAGGAACTTTTCCATAGTTCTTAGAACTGTGAAAGTAGCCCCTTTTTCGGAGAAAGTACCCCCTTTTTCGCGTGTTCGCACCGCAGGAACTTAGAATGATCATAGTTCTTAGAACGCTGTTTTGAGGGGCTTTTTTAGCTCCTACTTCAGGGTAGGTACTTTCGCAGCGCAATAGGAACCTTGTGACGTAGGTGTACAGCCATTGGTCCAGATGCAGGTATACGATGATTGCAACCGCCATTTTTAAAGATCCGTGCAAAATATAAAGTCTTAGAACGTATTTCATTTAGCTTTTGATATTCATGTCTCAAAATGTCTGGAATTGTAGGAGGGGGCACATAGTTTTTACGTTTTATTTTACCGGTATTTTATATCCCCCGACAATGACCATTTTGCAACGTCCAATGTATATTTGTACATTGAAGAGGTAGCGTACACTCCGCTTCGGTAGGTGCTTGTGTGTCCGCTTGTGTGGCTGTGATCCGCATTTTAACCTAAAATAAGAATGTGTTTATCCAGCTTACGATTTTAGGGCTACGGCGGGGAAAAAGGAAAAAAAAAAAAAAACACGATGCCGCGAGCAAGGGTCAGGCACAAGCGCTATGCTAGCACCGGAAAAGTACTATGCCCATGAAGTCATTCACTGCTACTGCGGTGGTAAACGCATAAATGCATTGGTAAATTATTTTTTCCATTGGACTGGGTCTATCGCCATACAGTTTTATTTTCGTTAATGAGAGGGCAGTTATAGGTTATCTAATGTGCAATCAATAATTCTGTCATTCAAATTCAATAAAACTCATTGTGTATACTGTAGTCTAGTTTCTTTTGCCGCAGTAATGGTTCTTTTTTTCCTTTTGGAGGTATTTAAAAGGTCTTAAAAGTCATTAAATTTGTACTTCAAAATGTGCAGCTATCCTGGTTAGTCGTAAACAACAGCTCTTAGCTGCTATACCGTCGGCCGGCTTACGTCACTTCAGCGTTCCTACTGGCGATGCGAAAGCAAACAGAAAAAAGGCCCTAGAACGAATGTAGTTCTAGGGGAAGCTCCACAGGGGGTAGTTCCTATCGAATTAGACCCTAGAACTGTTTGGTGCGAAAGCGCCTATAGATACTTGAGGAATTCAGAGGAACACTTCATGGCACACACACATGTCACATCCATTCAGCAAAGGCTACAACAGTCGCTGCAGAGTGTTTGGAAAGCAGTCGACATAAAAACTTTCGAAAGCAGAGTGACACTAATGAAACAGGGTGGCAGCACGTCAAGCTCACAGGGACGCACTAATGAAGAACTTCAAAGCTGCCCGTGTCCACTTTGAAAATCACGCAAGCGATCTCCCTGACAGAGAAACAAGCGTGGTGATGAAGGAGGACATCCAATCAGATCCAGCCGAGCTGGAGACAATGCATCACGATAGATGTTCTCCAGGAACATAAAGAACAAGGGCTCCCTGTTCCAGAGAGACTGCCTTACCTTAACCAATGACCTCTAGTGGGCAACAGGACGTTGACCTCGGCCCCTGTGGCCACGCAGGTAGAGAAATATTACACATTACACACGGACACACACACACACACACACACACACACACAATCCAGAATGTCTTTAGTTCACTCTATTTCATGATTCATTATAATATAAGTACTAAATCACCAGATATGATGACCTCTTCGGTCTTCTCGTTTCTGTTCCTCAAACCAAAACCCATGTCCAAAAGCTCCAGATGCTCCCGGATGAAGTTGGCCCAAAAATACTTACCAAGGTTTCTGAGCCGAGCTGAATTCATAACAATGCAATCAGTTCTGTCAAGACAGAGCTTAATCAGTGCCTCCTGTAACCTTCTCTCAGTTTGTTCAGAATCTTTTGAGGTGAGAGCACTGTTTGGGTGACCTCCCTGTTTGACAGTTCAAACTGAACAGAAGACATTGTTGACTGAGGCAAAAATGAGTCTGTACACCTCGCCCACCACTCTAGTGGTCGGTTTCGGCCCTCATAAGAGTCTGAGTCCAGGAGTACAGACAGAAGACAAAGACTTGAACTTGAGGTGGTAATTAACCAATGCTAAAGTTCAGACATGCTATAACTGCACACGCACAGGGCTCTGTCAGTCCACACGTGTCAAAGTCCTGGTCAAATTCATGCTGTGCTGGGCTGGAGGGTGTGTTTGTCCAGTGAAATGTTAAACCATTAGTTCCATATCTTCCTTGCATGGGCGTGTACTGTGGCACATAATGGACCGTTGCCAGATGTCGGATGAGTGGAATGCCCTACAAACAAGACCATGATATGAAGAAATGACACATTCAGCGTAAACCCATGCAAAAAAAAAAAAAAAAAAAGCCACTACGGAGTTCTCTGGTGGGGAAGCAATTTTGCCTGATCTCCTCTCCGCCAAGTTCAACTTTGGTGAACTCTGACTGGCAAAATTACGTTACTCACCGATGCTCCAGTACAAAAGGAGTGGGCGAGGTGTGATTAACCCCACTCATCACTTCAACACGGATGGCTGCATAATTATCCCTGTCTCTGGACATCTTGCACTGGATGATTGACACAACAGAAAACTGCCACACAAAAAGACTGTGAGGCAGGGGTGAAGTCTGAATGAAAGGCCATTTAAATGGTGACTGCAGTAGTTGAGCCACTCATGGTTTTATTATTCAGATAGAATGTAACTACTTTATCTGAATTCCCTCTTAAATGTTATAGGCTACCTCTTCCAGGACAGCACATTTTCGCAGGTGAAATAATATTTTTTGACAGAAGCCACCGGTTAGACTTCACCTGACGGCTGGGGATTGACTGGGCTGTAATAGATAGATAGATAGATAGATAGATAGATAGATAGATAGATAGATAGATAGATAGATAGATAGATAGATAGATAGATAGGTAGGTACTTTATTCATCCCCTTGGGGAAATTCAAGTGTGTGACCCTCTATGAGTGTGTGTGTTTATAATGACTGACCCTCTGTGAGTGTGTGTGTTTATAATGACTGACCCTCTGTGAGTGTGTGTGTTTATAATGACTGACCTTCTGTGAATGTGCGTGTTTATAACCACTGACTCTCTGTGAATGTGTGTGGTTATAATCAGGGTTTGAATTACAGGGGGCATGGGGGGGGGGGGGGGGGTCTGACACCCCTAATTAAGACTCGGACCCCCCCAAAAGAGGTAAAAACAACAGTTCGGGGGGGTCAAAACATTTATATATCCTATGCTGTATAGCCCTGGAGAAAAAGTTGACCTCCCCGATTGTCATTGTATAATTCGCACTCTTGTTCTAATGACTGACCTTCTGTGAATGTGTGTGGTTATAATGACTGACTCTTTGTGAATGTGTGCGGTTATAATGACTAATCATCTGTGAGTGTGTGTTGTGGTTATAATAACTGACCGTCTGTGAGTATGGTAAAGGGATATGAAGAGGGATTCTTTTAACTATTAGAGTTACTCTCTTTAAAAACACAACATGTCCCACTGTAAAACACATATATTCAAGCACATATATTCAAATGGCGTGTGTGTGTGTGTGTGTGTGTTGGGGGGGGGGGGGGTGGTTCTTAATCAAGCCTCAAAAGCTGAAATGAGTCAAAGGTTTCAGTACAGGTCAGATAAAATAATCAGTCTGCATATGTTGGGCTATCTCTGTATATGCTGCAATAGGGACTGAATTATTCACTTGTGTATGTTTTTTTTTTTTTTTTAATTCTCTGAAAAAACTTTGACAGCGAATTTTAATAGGTACCCCAAAATTAAAGCGTGAACAGCATTGCCAATAGCACTGAGTCATTTGACATTAAATGTCATCATCAAATCTGTTGTTTAACCTATTGTTGATGTTGTTTCCACGGCCAGGGTGGCTCAGCGTACGTTTGCCAGATGAAAAGTTCTTTTCCTTGTTGTGCTTTTTTAAGTCTCTGGGAATTAATGAGATGACTACATGCAACAGAGTAAATGAAACTCATTTGTACCCACATCTTCACTAAAACAGCAGGTCACCTTCTTCAGTCTCCTCACAGACACTCGGCAAACAAACGGACTGCTTTGTCCTTACATGCCACACATTCCGAGAAACATACCTTTTCTGCTAGGAGATTCCATGCATCCCTTTTTTCCTTATCCCCAACCTTACATGTCTTTTGAATGAGACACTTGTCTCACCAGACAATACAATATAGATATGGAGCAGTTAATATTTCGATGGTATTTCATGTGGTAATACTCCACCACATGTTTTAAATCTATTACACAGTGAATATTGAACTAAAGCTTGACTTTAAAAAAATTATATGGCAAATAAAATTGAAATCGCAATATCTGTCAGAAAAATCGCATTACATATTTTCCCCCGAATTGCTCAGTCCTAAATACGGCCGTGAAAACTTAATGCGCAGAGGTGGTCAGTCGACGCTCTCACTCCTGGAGGGCCCGGGGGTGAGGATCGGTAAGGAAAAGCTACGCCGGAAACACCACAGATATCCGTGCTCGGGTTGGCCGGATCCGCTCCTGGCGGTCGCCCTAGCGACCACTGTTCCCCGGTCCCTGACTCGAAAGCCTCCTTTAGAACCCTGCAGACAGACCAGTCCTGTCGTCCACAAGGCTGGGTGTGGATCCGTGAACACGAGTGCTCTGTCTGATATTTAGCTAGGTATCCCGCTGTGCAGGGCTTATTCTTATCTAGTGCGGCCAAGGGAACGCCTGTGCCTCTCTGCATATGGAAATCAGCAAACATAGTCAAGCAAGCAAGCAAGCATTTGGTTGAACACATCCTCTCTCCCTCTCTCTCTTTGGCTTGTAACGCTTACGCGAAAACATGCAGTTTTAACGTTGCCACTCCTCTGCTAATTAGCTTGCATGCTTGAAAGCCTCAATGCTACTTAAAAAAGAGAGAGAGAGAGAGCGAGAGAGTGAGAGCGAGCTGACGAGAGAGAGGTAAATATTTATGCGGACTGGATATTAACTAACTTTGTGAGACTCAACTAGAATGAGAATATGGGTGGAAAATAAAGGTGGAGAAAGCTGACAGCAGTGGGAGAGAGAGAGAGACAGAGAGTGAGAGAGAGAGTGTGTGTGAGAGAGAGAGTGAGAGTGAGAGAGAGAGAGAGAAGAGGGAGGATCTGTCACTCACCTGGGAGCCACTGTCCGGGTGGCACCTTGAAAAAGTATTTACTTTCCTTTGTGTTTGGTCATGTCCTTTACACTGTGACCCGTCCCGCCTCATCTCAGGAGGGGGTTTTGCTGCCTGCCTAATTAATATGACATCAGCTCTAGCCCCTGGCCCAGGGCTCACAGACTTGCTGGATAAGTAGATTAGAGAAGGAGAAACTGTGTAGAGGGGGTGGCGTCACGGTGGGGGGCCGCCCCGTTCGCCCTCCCTGGCATAAGCCGTGGAGAGATCAGAGTGTCAGCCTGGGCATTCCCGGTCCCGCGCAGCCGGACGCACGCGGACCCTTGGTCTCTCCGGCAGGACGGAGATAAAGACAACACAGATGCCTTCTACCGCGCCTGCCGTGACCGATAACGAGCTTCTGCGGTCGGGCAGGGCCGAAGGCCCCCCCCCGCCTTCCTCCTTACCATGTCCTCCCTGCACACGCACATCCATGAACGCTAACGTCAAGGGTTTTTTTTGGGGTTTTTTTTTTAGGCAGGGGAGCTGCTAGCGGTGGGTGCCCCGAGTCCACGTCTAATTAGCATCAAACCTCTTTGACGCGGCCACGAGGAAGGAGTTACTGGAAGGACACCCACTCCCCTCTCTCCTCTTTTTTTTTTTCTGTGTGCGAAAGCTGTCAGGTTGTGTTTACATGATGTCAATTAAAAACAAAGTCAAGACAAATATGTGACTTGTGGTGGTGTTCCAGTCACACGGTCACACAAGGAAAACAAGGAAGAAAGCGGCGTCGCTGGAGAGAGAGAGCAGTCGAATTGTTAACCGCTGTCGGTTTTTTACGTTTAAATTCGAAGAGTCAGCGTTGGCCAGTAACAGCGGTCGATGATAAACCTGTGTTATTACGTCCAGAAAAACGCTCACTTATTTTTAGTGGGCACATAAGTTGGCTTTAGAGGCATGATTCCAATAACAGCATTGCAACAAGTGCCGCTACCTGCTGCTCCATGATGTCAAATTCAGTAAACAGCACATGCACTATTCAGTAAACATCCTGTGGACTATTTAGTAAACATCCTATGCACTGTACTACCATAATCTCATGTCACTCCCCCTTCTTTAATCTTATAGCCCAGACTAGTTTGTTTGACATTTGTTTTTCTGTTAATCTTCCCGACCTTGTATTGTGTTGCAGGGTTGTGCGCCAGATGTCAAAGTGCAGGGGGTTTTTTTTGTTGTTGTTTTCTTCCCTCTCTCCACTAGTCCCAGACGGGAAAGGTAATTTTAGGCTGTGTATCCATTAGCGATAAGCCATGCGTAAGACAGGAGTCAAACTCAGTTAGATAATACCAACTTGTCAACGTTAGCGTTTGACTGCTGCCCAGGGCAACACGATCCCTGTCTGACCTCTGCCTGTTTACTCTACAAGTCTACTTTGTGTGTGTGTGTGTGTGTGTGTGTGTGTGTGTGTGTGTGTGTGTGTGTGTGTAACACACACTGTTTTCAGTGAGGTCCAGGTCAATTAATTCACAGTGAGTGTATGGCCCCAAAGGCTTCGGTTGTGGTCTGAGCTGAATGTATAATTCTAAGCCTTCAGGTAAAAATGTTTTAAGGTGGAGAAGAGTAGCAGAGTAGCACTGGATATGAAATCACAACTAATGTGGAATATATATATATATATATATATATATATATATATTGAATATTTATGATTCTTCAAACATCCCCTACAAAAACTAAATATTTAAAGATACTCAAAAATGTGTGTGTGTGTGTGTGTGTGTGTGAGTGCACATGTGTTTCCTTGCAAGCGTGCATGTGTGTTCACATGTGTGTTTTACTCTTGTAAAATTCCTGTAAAATAAAAACTGAAGAGTGTTTTCCTAATGAAGAGCCAATGCTGATCAATAGGGCTAATTCGTATGTTCAGCGTCAACAGATAAGAGAGCAAAGTAATTTGTCGGGGGGGGGGGGGGGGGGGGGGTCTTTCTCCTGAGGTCCTTGGTTGCTTCATTCAGATCTGACTGAGATGCACTTTAGCCCACTCTGTCTGTGCTGAATGGAGGGAGAGGGAGACCAGAAGCTGCTGTCGCCCGCTGTGGTCTTCTGTCACTCACATGCATTTGAGTTTCACAGTGAGATCCAAGAGCTCGCTACTGAAAAAGGAAAAAAGAAAAACTGCAGTAAAGGTCTGGCCGTCAGAACTGTAGGTGGTAATGACACACATCCACATTTCAAACACAGGTTTGTACATTTTTTAACCATGAAATGGTAGCCTGCACGATATTTTGTCCTAATTTTATATCACAGTGTCTCATTAGAGGTTAATAATAGTGCAGAGGCTGTCAGTTCCTCCGTCTGTTTTTGTGTGTGTGTGTGTGTGTGTGTGTAAAAAATAAGCTTTAAATCTATGCATGTAAAAATAAAGAAATTCATAAATGGAAATTGAGCCCGACAATATTGTTAAGGTGAGGTAAATAAAACAAATGAAAACCCACAAACAAAAAGTCTGCTTTACTCTGTACCAGTATGGTCAGAGAATCTATCAGCTTCTCTGCTGGCTCTCGAAAGAATGCCTGTTGCCATGGTCACTGGTCTTGCAAAAAATAAACAAAATCTTTTTTTTTTTTTAGATGACAGACATATATGGGTTTTCACAAAGATCACTGCAAACAGTATTTGTGTGCGCGTGTGTGCTTGCGTGCGTGTGCGTGCGTGTGTGTGTGTGTGTTCTGAAACACTGTATTGGTTTCAACTGGTGCATGACTGCTCCCACCATCTCTTAGTTTCATACTGTAGTTTCCTCTCAAACTAATTTAAGTGCATAACCAAGGGGTCTTGCCAAATATGTTCTTAACCAAATTTCTAGAATAAGTCAATTTTACTTAAATTGATTTTTAGAATAAGTCTATTTAAGCCAACAAATTGCTCAGCCAAATTCTTCGGCCCTGAATAAATTGAATCTAGCTGTTTAATAGAATTGTATCAGAATGCTGGAAAGTTTTCTTCATTATCTGTCATGCCAGAGGCCCTGTATGGTCAGACTCAATCCCACAGTTATCATCTCACCATTCATAATCTCTTCAGCCTGTCATGGCCACAAAGATAAATCTGCTCTGATTCAGCGACAGAATCTGACGCGTTACTAAGACACATTCTTTGCCAGACTTTGCCCTTGCTGTCTCCTTGACGGTGCGGTTAGTGTATTTTCTTTGATGCTATTTCAGTGCTTGAAAAAAAAAAAGAAAAAGGAAAGAAAAATCCTGTTGTTGTTTTTTTTTTCTTTTTCTTTTTAAGCCTCCTCTAGCGGAAGCCGTTGGTTGGTCGCAGATCGGGTCTCGACCGGGCTGTCATATTTTTTGAGGTAAAGTTATCTGGGATGCTCTGTTTTTCAGCGAGAGAGGCGTTGGTCCCGATGATGAAGTGAGACGCAGCAGTCTCTGTACCTCCAATCCAGGGCAATCAGTCTTGGAGCAGACGTCTCACGCTGTGAAGAGCTCTCCCATCAGTCACGGCAGCTCCGCGGCGCCGTTAGCCTCGCGCATGCTACTACGCTGCATCAGGGCCCCGGCTTTTCATCTGGCAACCGTGCGCTGAGCTTCCCTCGCCGTGGAAACATCATCAAACAGCTTTTGCCTTACCGTTTGACAAAGAGACAGGCACGATCAGTGACACGCGTGCGCTCACACACACACACACACACACACACACACACACACACACTGAAGAGCGCCTGTGTAGGTAACTGTTCGGCGATTGCTATGTGCTATCCTAGTTCTACAGATCCAGTCTTAGCTACACAGGGACGTGACGAACCAGCCTTCTCTTTCTTAAAATGTAACCAATTTTAGTACAGGGTTACACCTGCGACGGCTCTTATCGCAATTCACTTTCCCCTAATGACGTGACTGGGAAGGGTCAACAAATCTTTCAAATTTTCACTATTTCATTCTTGCCTTTAAAGAAAAAAAAATATATCTCAGCAGACAAGGCTTTGATGCATTCCACAGGATGTGACAGCAGACTTTCATGATTCCAGCGCTCCAACACAGCACACGGTGTCATATAACCCCATTGTTTCTGGTTAAGGATGCTAGCCTGCATTATAGGATCTTTCTGTTCAGGCATCTGTACATAACAACGATGCGTTGGTATTTTCTCATCAGAAATATCAGCACACAAAAAACACATAGAATCCTGACCACAGAAAACAAAAAAAAATATAATAAAAGTCCTTTGATATGAGTTGAGGAATTTTTTTTTTTTATGGGGCCGTTTTGTTTTGGGCTTTATCTCACGCACATGCCCGCTTACTCGAATCAAATTGATCACTTTTAACAGGCGGAACCGTGCATTCTTTCACAGACCCTCCTCCTTTTTTTTTTTTTTTTTTTTTTTTTTATTTTGCGAGGAGGAAATGAGATTGCATGCCAGCCGAGGAAGCCTCCGAACGGCTGTCATTTCTCCTGGAATCAGATGAAAGTCGCCCGTGGAGTAGCCTCAGGCAGCGATCAGTGCTCACAATTTTCCTCTTGTCCTCTTGGCTGCTATTGTATTGCTCTCTGGAGGGTCTCTCATTTTCTCCGTGGCTCAGACCGCAGGCCCCGCTGTGGAGAAGGGGGGGAATCTGTCCAATAACTCTTCATCTGGGCTAAGAAATGACATGGCTGTCGCTAAAGAGGTGAGTGAGGATGCCACAGTAGATCACCCCCCCCCCCCCCCCCCCCCCCTTTCAGCAGGTCCGCCGTGTGCCCCTCTGTGCTTCAGCGCTGAGGACGAGGTGGGGTTCGTGTCTTTTTTCACACCACATTAGAGTCCTGGAGACCGGCTGGCATGGAAAAACTCGAGTGAATGGTGAGAACAGATGGACGAGAAGACAAATTAATAACGAGACGGCCCAGTCAAAATAATAATAAAAATAAATAAATAAATAAATAAAAAACCTTAGAGTGCTTTTCTTGTTCTTCCAGGCTGTTGCAGCTTGTTCTTTTTTTTTTTTTCTTTTTTTTTGGTGTCTGTAATCATCTCCTGCTGCTTCATGCAAAACACACCATGGTAACCATGGCAATCGTGCACCTGAGAAGGAAATAGGCACTCTTAACCCACTGAGAGCAAACTCTTGTCTTCTTTGACTATCTGTAAACTATCTGTGAAGTCTGTGCATATCCCTGCAACATGTCCTGAATTATCTTTACCTTTAATCATCCCCCTTTTTTTTTTTAAAGGCTCAATATTAAATTATTTTTGCACTCCTCAGAGCTTAGAATCAAAGCTATCTATATTTCACTGAGCTTTTATTAGGCTTTGTCGGTTGAAAAGCTCAACGTCAACACAAAAAGGATCAGCTGGTCCTTCTCTGCCTGAACTGGCTGATGATAATAATAATATATAGAGAGCATTATGTGTGGTGCTGCATGTAAGAGGGACATAAACTGGCACCGAAACCTAATTCTTACTCCGATGTCATGGAACAAACTCAATTACGTGAGAGGTCACCTCAATGTCTGTGATAGATTCTGGATAAAATCAATGTGTAATTACGAGAATCCACCCAGAGCAGCAGGCTGACCCCACCCCACCCCCCCGACACACACACACACACACACACACACACACACACACACACACACACCCTTCCAAAGCAGCGTCAGACCGAGGCTTTCCGAGCCTTCGCTGTCTCCCAGCCGTGACTCCTGTGTAGCAGCGAGCAGTCAAACTCTCTGTGGGGACAGGTCGGTTTCCTGTCGGGGCTGCAGATGGCTCATCGTTTTTGGATTTGTCTTTTTTCTCTGGAGCCAGACTATGGCTCTTTTTCTCTGTGCTTTATGATGGCTCTGAGTCACGTCGGCTGCCGGTGGCAAAGGCTCGGGGGGGGGGGTGTCCGCCAGGCTTTCTTACCGAGATGGAGGCGGGCGGTCACTGACGCAGGACACAGGGACCGGCTGTCTGAGATAGCATCATATCTCCTCATATTCTGCCCATATTGTCAGACCTATAAAAGCCACCAGCTTTTAATGCCAGCTCTACTGGAGTGTGTCAGATGCGAAGGGGGGGGGGGGGGGGGGGGGGGGGGGTTGGAAAATGTAGAGGAGCAGGTGAGGGGGGGCTCCAGGCTGGAGTGAGAGAGAGAAAGAGAGAGAGTGAGAGAGACAGATAGAGAGAGAGGAAGAGAGAGAGGGTAGGTGGGTGGCTTGCAGCAGTTGTCACGTTGATAAACAGCTGGAAGAGGGTTGAGTGTGTTTGTGGCTCTGACAGAATGCTAAGCTAAATCAGTGGAGTGTGCAGGGCAGGCAGCCATTCAGAGAGCGTCCCAGGCCCTTCATCTGTCCGAGTAATTTCAAAGTGACCCCCTCACACCGGGAGTCTCTCACCCCCACAGCCCCTTTTATGTGACTCTGAAGTGAAACACGCAGGGTCAGGTGACCAACACAAACCAAAACAGCTGAGCACCGCAGTCCCTCCCCTCTGACCAGACAATACTTACCATAGTGTTGTAAGGCTACATTGGTTCCTCTGTGGAACTTTGCAAAGACTGAGACAGTTCTAACAATGAGGTAAGGTTACGGAACACACTGATATTTTCCAGTGCATTCCGGTGGTCTAGAGGATTCATTCATTCATTCATTCATTCATTCATTCATTCATTTTCAAAGCTGCTTCTCCTAATTAGGGTCGTGGGGTGCTGGAGCCTATCCCAGCGCTCACTGGGCGAAAGGCAGGGAAACACCCTGGACAGGTCGCCAGTCCAACGCA